>NC_046157.1:27037060-27337060 GCF_011064425.1 Rattus rattus | reverse complement strand
GGGATATTGAGCCTTCACAAGACCAAAGGCCTCCTATTCCATTGATGCCAGACAATGCCATCCTCTGCTACATATGCAGCTGGAGCCATGGGTCCCTCCATGTGAACTCTTTGGTTGGTGGTTCAGTTCCTGGGAGCTCTGGGGCGGGGGAAGGGGGTTCTGTTTGGTTGATATTGTTTTTCTTCCTATGGGGCAGCAAACCTCTTCAGCTCCTTCAGTTTTTCATTTAACTCGTATTTTATTAAACTAATTTTTTATGTTCATCTTCTTTTTCACAAATTCTGGCTCTTGGTTTTAAATGAAAAATTATTCGGATGGTTTCTTAGTCTTGGCTTTCAGAAAAGTCATTCTGAAGACATTTTTTAAAGGGACAATTAGGGTGGATTACTGTGAGTAATTAAAAATAGCTGGTCTACCAGATAGCCAATTCATCTTTAGTTATGATCAACTTAATTTAATCAGTGACCTGAGAATCTTATTGCAAACACACCTTGGATTGAGGTTTCCTTTTAATTATATGTCCATAATAGGCAAGGCTCTCTAAATGAGCAGAACCAATAGATTGTATATGTGTTATAAAAAGTGATTTATTGAGTTAATGTGCATGATAGGACGGTTAGTCCAACAGTGGCCATCTGCAGGTTGAAGAGGCAGAGAGCTCAGTAGTCATTTAGTCCAGAAAGTTTGCTGCTGCAGCCATTTACCATTGAAAGTCTGGAAGCTCCCTAAGCCTACCTTAGAAGGATGAAAGTTCTGGAGGTAAGCGAGGTGAGGTGGTTGAATAGGATCAAAATGTGATGTGGGTGTGTATGTATGTGTGTGTGTATGTATGTATGTATGTATACATGTGTGTGTAAATGTCAAAATGAAGCATATATATGATCAACACGTAACAACAAAGCCGTGAAAAATTAAAAAGAAGAGGGAATGGTGGACATGAGAAATAAAGATAAAGAACAAAATATTATTGTTGTCTATAAGGAAAGTTGTTCCAATGCAGAGAAAACAAATAGCACAGCTGTCCACGGGCGAGCTACAGCTACAGAGTTTGAGGAACAACTGAGTGGAGCAGTGGGGAAAGTAGAAAGTCAGAGAGACCCAGTGGCGTTCACAGCCACTGTAAGAGCCCTGTCATTATTTGAATGAGAGGAGACGCAATTGCAGGATTTTAAGCAGCACAATAGGATCGGGCTTCTATTTTTAAATGATTGCTTAGGTGTCGTGAAAGAGACACGGTGGGAAAATGGCCGGCTCAGGGAGGTCGGAGTAACCTGTTTAGGCTGCCACAACAAAATACCCATAAAGAAATGGCTTACAAAGGATGGAGATGTGTTTCTCCAAGTTCCTGAGGCAGGAGAAACTGAGACAAAGACACACATATCGGTGTCTGGTGAGAAGCCACTTGCAGGCTCTAAATCATACATGGTGGGAGGTACAAAGGCCTCTTTGGGGATCCTAGAGGCTAATCCTACCTGGACTGAGTTTAAGAGATGAAGATGAGTACCAGAGGGAAGTAGGACCAAGAATCTGTGCTGCAAGAAAACTTAGCCCAGCCCTCATTCTTGACTTGGTCTTAGCATGGATCTTGGGCTTTGGTTACATTTTAAGATGTGAAGAATTACATTTTTGTAAGGCAGTAGGAATGAATACACTAATAATAATTGGTCCTCTAGTAAAGGGGAAAAATGTTTAGGCAACATAGAAATTGGAGATTGACCTTTAGGTCAAAAACCATGGAAACAGAGAGAGACAGAAGTGAGTGGCCCAGGCTTTTAGGTAGTTGGTGAAAAGAATGGAATTTGCTGATTGCGTGAAAGATACTTGAGGAGACTCTAGGCTCATTATTCCTGGGGTGTGACAGTACACTGGGAAGCAAAGTCTGAAGGTGAGCTTGATGAGGAGACAGAAGTGGTTGAAGGCTGTAAGGAGAAACAGAGGAAGACATTTGCAATGTCAAGGCTGCTTGGCTCGCAGTTAGTTGACTCAAAAAAAGTAATACATAGTCAGTAGAAACGTCACATGGAATTTGGATTTTTATCGTCTTGTGGTGACATGTCACATGGTGCTCCTGAGATCCCAAAGAACCCACAGTCTGTACAATGTGCTGTGTGGTCCCACTCTCCATTCGGTAGGAGAACTAAAAGTGTCTTTTCAAAAACTCCCCTCTAAAAGCACCTTTGGAAATTACAGTATCTTCAACTTATAAAGGGTTTACCTGCTCATGAGCCAAAAGTAACCTCCACAGAAGGTGAGAGAACGAACATGTCTGAGAAGAGGTCTGTAAGAACGAGGAGGAAACATTTCCTGTGTTTTCCAGTCAGCTGTGTGACCGCAGAAAGGGAGTGGCAGGGGAAAGAGACTCAACCAAGGATGAAGACTTGTTACGTCACCTTCTTGTCAGGGAGACAGGAAGAGGAAGTGAAAACTCACGTGAGCATGTGCATTCTGGGAACAGACAATGAGACTGAAGTCAGGCTAGACAGAGAGCCTGGAGAAAGGGGAAGCTGTAAAGGGGCGATGAAGGGGCGACGTGGTCTGACAGTGTACAGAGAGTCCCCTGAGCGTGGATCTGGAGGCAGTGCTCTGTAACGATGGAGGAGGCCGCAACAGCAGGCTGAGCAGGCACCCCCTGAACCGACGCACGTTTGGATTTTATTTATCTTTCTTCTTTGGGATCCTCTTTTCTGTATCCTGTTTATATGCCTCTCCCGAATTCTCACTTTCACCATCTCTTGCTGTCGCCTTATATTTCTTTTCTCCTTTAACTATCTTTCTCAGCACCCCAATGTTCTCTCTGTACCCCCTCCCCATAATTTTTCTGAGAACTATCTCAGGACTTCTTGATGACAGAGTGAAGATTTTGTAATGACCGCAAGTAGAAAGATGGATGGGGGTCAAAAAAGAAAAGAAGAGAGAGAGGAAAACATGGCTGACACATCTAATTTGTATCATTTTCTGAAATCAGTTCTGCCCAACTATTCACTGAACATTTTTTTTTCTGATATAGCCACGGCGTATTTGCATTTTGGACTTGGCATAAAGTTGCATTCGTGAGTCTCTATAGCAGAGCATTACCTGAATAGGTACAAAATGCTCTGTGATGTGTGCAAATGGGTAGGGGAAAATTTGATTACACATTCTGAAAATGTACTCAGAGCTTCTGAAATGGATGCCTTTCCACAGAATAGCGGCAATAATGATGATTACTGTGGCATCTACTGCCGTAACGACAAATGAAAAATCAGTCCCTTTCATGACTGACTCCAGTTCTTAGACTTTTGCTATGACATAGCCCTGCTTAATAATCAGTAAAAACCCATTATTATCTCCCTTACCAATGCTGTACATAGCAGAGAGCTTGCCAATTAGCATTTAAAAATATTTAGGGTATAGGCAGTGACCTTAATTGGGAAACACTATTTTATGAAAAGAGACAGGAGGTAATCAAGGGACAACCGATAAGCACACATTTCTAAATGCTGAGTCTGGTGAGCAGAGATCTTGATAATGGAAATCAGAGATATGCACAGAACGGATGTATTTTTACATTGTAACCCACTTTATAGAGTGATTGTAATTAAGCATTTAAATTAAACTTTTTCTAGGTCCCAAGACTTTAATTCAGTTAATCTGCCTTGCTTTAGTAGCGATACTAAGACAAATTCAAGAGTAAATAATGAGTGGATCTCTCAAGGGCCACTGAAAGGATTTTCCTCTCATTTTCTAATAGCAAAAACAAAACAAACAACAAGTAATAAACAAACCAAAACGAACATTACCAACACCACCACCACCACCACCAAAACCCTCCATCCCTACTCATAATTTTGTTGTGTCATTTCTCTGGCACCATTTCCTGCTTGTAATATGCACCCAAACCCCATTATGGTAACATCATTTGATGGGCTATAACTGGCAGCCTTTCTAGATTTCATTCAACCTATATTCTCAGCAGAACTGATACTCCTTAGAGCCTACTCCTTAGGTTTTATCAATACTTATTTGTCAGACCTGAATGGCTGGATACCAGTTTACTCCTTTACAATAACTATATAATTCCCATTATGGTGCAAACGCATTCATACCCAAGGACATCTTTCCCCAAATGTGGGAGAATAAAGATATGAAACACATTTTGTCAAAGTCATAAGGTACAGTTATGGGATTCAGGAGTGTAGATGCCCCACATTGTTTACAACCTTACTACTGAGAACATGATCTGGGGACTATCTGTGTATCACCCAGGCTCTGCTTAGAAATGCCCACCCTCACTTACAGACTCTGGCCCCAGCTCTGATGCCCTGAAATAGAATCCGCACATTAAGAAGATCCCAGGTGTCTGGTATATTAGAATTTTAGAAATGTTGATCTACATGATTTCTTGTAGCTGTGGAGAAACAGGAAAGGAAGACGTAGAAACAATGTGGTAAACAAAACATCCATTGGCTTATTCAAATGTATTTGTGAGATGTTTCCATTCACCTTTGCTGACCTGTGGATTAGAGACACAAGGATTACAGTTTCATAAATACTTTTCTAGAGCCCAGCACTGAATCAGTCAATACAGGGTTTCAAAATATGTGAAATTTATTTTGTCTAATATTTATATGCGAGTCCTGTAAGAGCTCTGCAAGGTACAAGACATGCATAGAGTACATTCAGACAGTTTATAATGGTGAGACATATTTCTATCCCTCACAATTTGCCTAATGTCAACATGATCAGCTAAGTCAACATGATTTACATTCACAGAGCAATGTGGAAGGAATGAAAATATAATATTATGATATAAATTATGAATAGCATTGCAGTAAGAAAGGGGAAAACACAGCTACCTAAAAGACCCACTGAATCATTCTTCAGGAAGACAACTGTGAGAGCGAGTGAAATATCTGGAACATTCAGGGTGAACTTCAGGAGGGAAGCAATTCCAAATGGATTGCTTAGAAAAGTCTGGATAATTTACCAATCTTTTCTGAGACTTAATTTCTGGATTGCAAATGACCCTAAAGCTTACTTTGTAGGCATTGTTGCAAAGATCATGGGTAATGTAGGAAGCCCAAGGAGGAATACTACATAAAAGGTAAGTTACATGACTGTGCTGACTAGTTTTATGTCAACTAGGAACAAGTTATCGTTATAACAGGGGAGGGAACTTCAACTGAGAAATTGCCTCCTTGAGATTGGGCTGTAAGCAAGCCTGGCAGATATTTTATTAACTAGTGATGTTACCTCCCTCAGGTATTGTAGGTGGTTGCCACCTCTTGCCTACTGGTCCTCAGTGCTCTAAGAAAGCAGGCTGGCAAGCCATAGGGAGCAACCCAGAACAAACACTCCTCACGGCCCCTGTATCAGCTCCTGCCTCCAGGTTCCTGCCCTATTTGAGTTCCTGCCTTGGCTTCCCACAATGAACTGTGATTCAGAATATGGAAGCCAAAACACAACAAAACAAGAAACAACGAAAATCAACAACAAAACCATTTTCCACCCCAAGTTGCTTTTGGTCATGGTCACCCTAACTAAGATGGTTATATTTGAAACCAATCATGCATGCTTCATGTATATGCATAAATACACGTCGTCTTCTGTTAGCCTCCTTATCGACATTGCAATTACAGTTTGCTGTGCTTGGTGTCCACTCTCCACAGAATCTTCTGTTTGCTTTCAACATGATTCTCCCACTCTTATTTTATACTGTATATGCATCTCATGAAAATTACATGTATAAAAGGAAGACCATGCATACAATGGGAGGAAGCAGAAGCCATCTATGGAGCATGTACTTCCACCTCCGCCTACTCAATCCACCTATGCTTTGAAGAAAGAATTAAAGTCTAAGCATAATTAATTCAACTTCGTTCATTAACTTTCTCCTTGGTTTTTTTTTTTTTTTTTTTATGGGGCAGGGATGTGAAGTGATATTTATAGCAGGTCCTCTATAAATGTAACATGTGAATGACTGAATGATGATACTGTCTTCATTTACTAATCCCTAAAGCAAACTTAATCTGTCACTGTAATAAGCATAGAGGGATGAAAACATTTTTAATTACATAAGTACATTGGGAAGTTGAGATGTATTAAGTGCATATATATACTGCCAACTACTCTGGGTAATGCCAATCAGAATCCACTACTGGGATCTTTAGTCCAGCATCTTGGGTCAGCAACCTTGGTAGTACCTGGGAGCATATTGATGACCCAGACCTACTGAATCAGAACCTGCCTGCTTCAGTTGTAAACAGAAGATTGAGAAGTACTCGCCTCACAAATTCCCTTCAGAGAATACTGTTCTCAGGCCCAGAGATCTGAAAGAGCCTTAGACTCCATGAGGAGGCAAGGAAGTCAGTGGGAAGATGGCAGACATGGGAAAGAAGCTCATAGCAGGTTACCAATGTGATGTTTGCTTCATTATGAAGTTTTCTCCATGATTCTTGGCTTGTAATTCCCACTATAGGTCAGGCCACAGAAACTAGACTTTTGTTCTATAAGGTAGAATGTAGAAATTCTAATCCTCACCCACCTTTCTGAACCCATCTTGCCTCATGAAAAGTCATAAGAAAGTCCTTATTCCAAAGGGGTCCTGCCCTCTCCCCAAGAGGGAAGAGAACTACCCAGAAACCAAAAAGAATGCTGAACCAGACAAGCCTTGCTGAGTTTCTATACCAAGTCTAGTTGCATAGGGTCATATGTAGTTCAGACAGGGCTGTGCAATGAATGTGTTACTATAATATTCAAGGAGGAGGGGAGATGAACAAGGTTTGTAGAGTTTCCAAGTAACTCAAGACCTGAAGGCTCAGAAGAAGGTGGCAATTGTTACACTAAGTTCCATCAATATTCCTGGGAGGCCTGCTCTTTTCTAAAGGGAAATCAGAGGGCACTGGATCTTGGGGAGAGGGGAGCAGTGGAGGCTGGGAGGAGGCAAGAGAGGGGAGAATACAGCTAGGATGTCTTTATTGCGTGAGAGAAGAAATATAAAAGAAAAAGGAAAGGTAACAAGAACTCATTAACACACTGGAAGGGTAACACACTCAAGATCCTGGGGATAGATGACCCTGTGCTCACAAGCTTCCAGGCCCCGTGTTTCTTCTCTTTATTTGGTTGTTTGTTGTTAGCTAGAAAATGTCTTTTATTCGATCTACAGTGTGACCAAAATTTTTTTTCTTTATAATAAACCAATAAATGTAAGAACATGTTTCTCCAATTGTGTGAGCACCTCTAGCTACATAATCAGACTTGAGGGCACCGAAGATAAAGGGGAGGAAGGGGAGAAAAGATACATTATGATGATACATTTACCTTCATTCCATTGCCAGCATCATTTTTTTCCATGACAAACATGATTTTCACCAGAGCTTTGGCTGCACAAAACAGTGTCGCAAGTGCACAGAAGGGAGAGAGAGGGAGAGAGAGAGAGAGAGAGAGAGAGAGAGAGAGAGAGAGAGAGAGAGAGAGAGAGCCCTTTAGGCAACAACCCTTGATGGGCAAGCTTGAGGAATAGGGCATGTTCCCGTGCATGCCGGTAACACCAGTGCTGTCTGGGGTGAAGACAAAAGAGTCATTGGGACTTGCTGGTCACCAATCTAGCTGTAGGTACTATAAGAGATCTGTCTCAAGGGAATATGGCACAACCTGACATCCTCTTGGCTCTGCGCATGCACATATAGGCATGAGCATAGGCCTATACATGAGCATACACCTCACAAACATCTATCACAGACAGACAGACAGACAGATACACACTCATCATCATCCTGGGAGATACATGCTACATACCTGTGTACTCCCAGACATACACGATTACTTGTGTGATCCTAGACATGGCACCATAGCTAATTTTATGAACACTTGAAAGTTACACATGAAATTAATCATGAACAGAACACATTGTACATGCTTCTTTCTGTATGGGGGCTTCACTCACATAAAAGAAGTCGTTTGGCACCTGCATTAAAAAACAAACAAACAAACAAACAAAACACATTCTGGCTGCACAGTTGTGGCACATGACTTTAATCCCAGCACTTGGGAGGCAGATGCAGGCAGATCTCTGTGAGTTTGAGGCCAGCCTAGTCTACAGAGTGAGCTCCAGGATAGCCAGGTCTACACAGAGAAATTATCTCAAAATAAAAAACGAAAAAAAAAAAAAACTGGAACAAAACAAAAAACCCAACCAACCAGCCTAACAAACAAACAAACAAACAAACAAACAAAAAACACACCTAGGACAAGTTTCATGCTCTCTAATATATGCGTATATGTGTAGGACTGTTTAATCTACTTCCACACAAATATACTTAATTTGAAAATGCATAAACTGATTATGTAAGGTCCATTCATGTAAGTATTTATGACTTCACTTGCCTTAGAAATGCGTTACGCTTTGTAATTGCTTCACTACTACCCCGTTTTTCTCACTTAGCTTCTTTCTGTGTTTTCTTGGATTGCTTCTCTCTTCTGGAAAGCTCTCTTGCTATTCTAATGTTTGGTATGTATATTGGTAAATGGAGAATGACTGAAGGATGAGATCTCTGTAGACAGAATATCCGGCGTAACAGGGAATGGCTTAGGATTTATAATTAGAAGTCTATTTCAGGTTCCTTCAGAGGACGGCTGCAGTTCCTTTCAGGGGTGTCTTGACTGCCTGGAAATTGGATGTCATTGAGGAGTTTTTGCCCTCTCTTGTTTCCCTGGCAACAGGTTGGCAATGCAGCAGCTGAAATCCGCTGTCTCCCTGGAGATGCTGGTGTGGGCAGGCGGCAAACCACTGGTAATGGCTGCAGTGAATACCAAACTCACCAGAGCCTTGCATTTCAGTCCCCACAAAAGCGTCCTATGAAGGGACCTACACAGCAGAAGGGCTTTATGATATAATTATTGACAGAATGCTCAGTTAGGGGAGTGTTCTTCTTGCCTTTTGAAATAGCTTCCTTTTGCACATACTACTTAATTGTGAGTCCTGACATGTACATGTTACAGTCAGCTATATAGAACAATTCTGTGCTAGAGTAGCATATTGGAAAGTATGTTCTCTGTGAATATAAAGTCTGAGAGAAGTGGGAAAGTGGTCAAAGGACCCTTTCCTCTGGACTTAGGTCGGACATATGGTCCTCTCTGGACAGACATATCTACAGCCATTCTTGATGCCTCCAGTGGTTTTTTTCTGAAACAACTTGTGTCTGCAATATGCCAAGAAAACATGGAGGAACTGTATACTTGCCTCCTTTGTCAGTATTCTTGCCTGTTACACATGAGAAGCGGGATGCTCAGGAAAGAAAGCCAAGTTGGAAAGAAGCACCATTTAGGAGAAAATCTATAAGGAAACTGAGTGAACAGACAGATACAACTGTTAAAATATAGCTGGACAAGACAGCTGGGGAATATATGCAACTTAAATCAAAGTTCAGATAGCTCAGCCACTCAGGACTTTATATAAACATGACAAACATATAATATTCCAGTAACAAAACTGCAAAGAGGTTAGTGCATTGAGTAAGCAGGGAGGTCAGAATCCTACAGATTCATTTCAAAAGCATATTTGAAAATGAAGCCAATTAAAAAAAAACAATTGAATTCAACCATTTGTAAGAATTACATTGAGAATAAATCCATAAAGAAAGAATGACTATGGATTTATTTAACCTTTGTAGAGTGGCCAAGACAGACAGATAAATGGCGTGAGGGTTTGGTGGTGTCTGGGGCACAGGTGGGTAAGACTATGTCAAAAGAAATGGAGATGTCAGTGGACAGGAGTGCTGGTCACATGCTATCAAAGGAAACAAAATGCTGATTCTAAGCATCTCAACCAAAGACGATGCTAGGTCCATAATAATGCTGTGCCTCAGTCTAAGAAGCATGGCGAAAACATGAATTTTTCATTACCTACATTAGAAATTGTAAATATTAGGTGTCAAGTTCCTTGTGAAGTCCAGAAAAGAAACATTCAGGTAACTTGGTTTTCTTTCTTCCATTTCTGACAGAATGTTCAAGTAGTGAAGAATAAATATCTTGGTGAAATATATGTATATATATATGTGTGTATATATATATATATGTGTGTGTGTGTGTGTGTGTGTGTGTGTGTGTGTGTGTTTGTACATCATTTTAAAAGAGCACACTCACCGACCTAACCTTTTGATCCTGCAATTGACATGAGTGGCACAGTTCAAATAAATTAAAGTCGTAGTTTTCCTGGGAGTTAAGGACAGTACACACGATGCCGGCTATGAAGAATAAGAACAAGCAGTGGATTCTCTCTGGATGGATAGAGTAACTGGCTAATTGCACTGGCTTTAGTTAGGTGGACCACTCTGGAAAGGCACAGAAACAAAATAAAGGCAGACGTGCCAGGTTTAACCTCGCTTTCAGTCACCTTGCTCCTGCTCAGCTCTGGACAGAGCATGCTAATTGTTCAAGAAATGTCAACCTACGAGCTGGTGATCTGTAACCTATCTCAGTCCCCTCCCAGGCTGGTGACACAAAGAGTAACTGACATGTTATAGGGTCAACTTTTCAATTCCCTGTTCCCACAGGTATACCCCAAAGGCTCCAGTCTTTGTTATAAACTTGCAGTCACCTTAGATTTTGGGGACAGCACAGCCTTGTGGAGAGTCACCCTATGATGAGCTCACTCCATAAATGGGAACAAACTGTCTCTCACGGACACTGAAGCTGTCCCTCCCCAGCACAAGTCTTCATTTCATGGGAACCACTTTATCCCTCACACTGGTCAGAATTTCTCTAGAGTCACCTTGCAACATAAGGAATGAGATAGGTACCAAGCAGACAACTGGCACTGCTTAATTCTGCTTGCCTCTCCCATGTTCATCTCGGTACTGTGAAGGTAGGCTCACATGTTTGATGTCCATCTCCTGAGGATACCTGTGTTGCTTCAGATTATTTCTTGCCTCCCCCATCACTTTTCCATTTGATTCCTAGAAACAGTGGCTTGAACTAATTTAGGGGCATTCCTCCAGAATCAGGCTTCTGAACTATAATTTTGATTACAATATACCTTCCTGGGATAGGTAATCTTGGTTGCTAGCTTGACTGAGGAGAAGTGTCTAAGAGACTAGAGAATTTCTAAGTGGTGTCTTTGAAAACCTTTATGTGGGGGAGAAGACCCACCCTGAACATGGATGGCACCTTCCAAGAGTCTGCCCTGGGGAAATAAGAGGAAAAGAAGAAAGCCAGTTAGAGAAGGCATTCTCTTCCTCTCTACTTCCTGGTGGGCTGGCAGGATATGAACTACTCTATTCTGTCACACCCTCCCCATCATGATGATTAAAACCTGTGAAACGGACTCCAAACAAATCCTTCACCTTGCAAATTGTTTCTCTTGGGTCTTTGGTCCCAATGATGGAAAAGCTAACTAACATAACGGCTATAACGTACAATGCTGCGTTTTAAATGAAGTGAAACATCTTTTTGAACATATCATATTACCTTTTAAAACTGTGGTCTATGATTTGACTCTGAATTGGTTTCTTTCTATATCTATCTTTACCCCTCTCACAAATCCAGTGATCTATATCGAGTTTGTTGAACTGGACTAGAAAAGGGGGGGGGGTCCCTCTAAACTGGTCTTTGGGAAAGCTGAGGCCAATCCTTAGTGTTAAAGTTTAAATCTCAGTCCATGCCCAGACAGAACACACCAAGCCAACATGGTTCTAGGTGGAGAGGTTTAAAGAGAGAAGAGTAGAAGAGAGGAAACACCCGCCATGAGCACGTGGAGAGAAGTGGGAGGATGGGGAGAGAAGAGATAGGGATAGCTAGAAAGAGAGCAGAGAAGTGAAGAACAAAGATAATGCAAAAGGGAGAGGAGGGGGCAAGCAGGCCCCTTTATAGTCAGGCACAGCTGGTTGTTGCCAGGCAACTGTGGGGCAGAGTATACCTGGCTGTTCCCAGGTAGCTATGGGGCTGGAGCTTAGACAGAATACCAACACTTAGCAGCAGCAGCGTGTGACAACTGAGCTTGGCATTCACCCCAGCAGACAAAGACAGAACCCCTGGGATGATGACTAGAAATTCAAAGTGTGTATAAGACAGTGGAAATGAATTCCATAGCAAATGAAGGACTTAGCATAGTTGGTGCTTGTGAGCTGCTCAACAGGTCTTGGGCAGAACTCCAGGCAAAAAGCAGGGGGCAGCCTGAGACGGAGTGAGGAAACCATTGGTCTTTTGGCTTTAGTGCAGAGTTTTGCTCTCCTTGGGAATTTTCAGACATTTTGGTTGGAAGAAAATCTATGGAGCAAGCTTCTCAGAACTGACAGGCTTAAGGTAGGAAGCCCCTCACCTGACCGGAGAGAGAGAAAGAACAACAGTGGAAGACAGATTGAGATAAATCACCAAGATCAGACAGCATCCACCTGGGAAAGGTTAAGACATTTGAGGCTGTGGCTTTGGGACTTGTGTCTAAAATAGCCTGTCCGGAAATCGTTGCTGCGAAAAGATGACCCCAACCTCCTCTTCGAGATTCTCTGTACTTCTAAAGGAAAGCAACCCAGACCCCAAACAATCTCATACAGGAGAGACTAAAGGCAAGCAGCACCCGGTAGAGCGCAAGTGCTTGAGTGCAAAGCTTGGTGCGCACAGAGCTAGAAGTTCCGCTCTCTCCCAGGCTTACTAATTCAGACGAACTCAGAGCTTCAGCTTCTTCTCCCTCATGCTCAAGTTGGTTTTACACTTGGTATGGGTGAACGGGCACATTCCATGTAGAAAAGACTCCATGGGGGAGGGAGGTGAAAGTAAATGAAAGGCAAGGTATCATTACAAAGGCAATGGGGTGGCTGAAGAGGGATGGCTCAGTGGTTAAGAGCACTGACTCTTCTTCCAGAGGACCAGGTTCCGATTCCCAGATCCCATGTGGAAGCTTTCAGCTGTCAGTAAGTTCTGATTCCAGGGGATCCAATATCCTCTTCTGGTGTCTCTGGGCATCAGGCACACATATGGTGCACTGTAACATGTACAGGCACAGCAATCATACCATAAAAGCCAGCCCTGTGCCTTCCAGAAGTAAGGAGAGAGCAGGAGCACTCGGGGTGGGGGGGATGCTGAGGACTGTCCAGTCTTAGAGTCCTAGAAATATTTTAACACACGAAGTGTTTGTGATATTTGTGATTGCCAACTCTAGTGTTAGTGTGTCTTCATCCCATGGAATACATCTTTTGTTTCTGAACCCATTTAGCAAAATTTAATCGTTTTTACACGATGGCCAAGCCTGAAAAACCAACTCAGTTTCAAATACCTAAAGAAATCTTTTTTGCTTCTGATTTTCCTCTTGTTGTGTTTATTGGTGATGAGGGGTGCGCATGCCCATGGCACACTTGTGGAGGTGAGAGCACAACTTTTCTTTTCCTACCGTGTGGATCCCAGGGACTGTCTGGGGCTGACAGGCTTCCCAGCAATGGTTTCCCCCCACTGAGTCCTCCTGCAGGCCCCCAAATTTACATATTAATACAATATTAAATAAGCACAGCTTTTTAGAAACAAGAGGTATGCAGAGAAGAAAGTATTAAATGATACATTTTTCTAAGCCTTCAATGAGCTGAAATGGTTTTCTGATTTATCAGAGAAAGTGATTTACCTTTTAAGGCACGTTCATCCCTTGGTCAAGAACAACAACAAAACCTTTAAATAACTCTACTAAGGAGGGAATGTGTGTGTCTTTTCTCTGAAAAGTAAATTCTGCAAGGAAGCTCTCATCTAAATGCAGATGCTTCTCAGTGAGAAGCCAGGGTTGAATTGTAATGTGATTCCAAGCCAGAGAAATATTGCTTCACAGGCTCCTTGGAGGCCAGGAAGAGTGGGTATATTTATTTTCCCTGTAGGTATTTGGACTATATCACACCCAGACTGCTTATATACTGGTGAATGTTTATGCATATTAGCCTGTGTGAGGGTTTGCATTTGATATATGTGTGTGCACCCTTGGGATCTTCATCCAGATCGCTGATCTGAGTTCTAGAATGTGGGAAGATCTGCAGGCTGAAGTCTCAAGAGAAGACATGTTCAAGGGGATAGCTAGCTATAGAAAGTCAGGAAATTCCAGCTATTAGGAGTGTGAGGCAGGAGGAGCACAAGTTTAAGAACTCTTCCTGGGTATTAAACAAAGCTATCTTGTGTGAGACCCTAAAAATCATGTACTTTTGAAACAAACACAATCAACCATCCAACCAATTAACCAACCAACCAACCAATTAACCACCAACCCAACCACCACCAACACCACTACCACCACCACCAACAACAACAACCCAACCACCACCACCATCACCACCACCACCACCAAACCTCTAGTCTGATAAACACAGAGTTAGGGTCCCTAGAAATCATGTTAGGTGTCTACCTGAGAAGTGACACTGAAAACCAATGACCACACAGACCTTGTACACTAATGCTTTTAGCAGCATTATTTGTAACATCCCAAAGTCGAAACAACCAAGTGTTCTGTAACTAATGAACAAATAAATAAAATGATTATGTCCGTGGCTGGAATGAAATTTTGTTATGAAAAATTATAGCATTCCATGCATGCAGCAGCATGGATGACTCGTGAAAATACTATTCTAAATGAATTAAGCGAGTCACAATGGACCATGTATTCTATGTTTCACTTGCATGGGGGATTGGAGAATCAGCAGATCTATAGAATGCTAGGCACCAGGAAATGTGATGGGGGAACAGGAAATGTCTTCACGAGAAATGGAGACAATCTACAACTAAATTGTGACAACGCTTCTGCGGCTTGATTAATATATCAAAAATCCCAAATAATCTAAGTCAGCTAATTGTAGAAACTGTGAATTAAATCTTCATTTTTTTAAAAGCATGAATGGTTCAGAATTTGAGAAATGTACTTGACTTGGATACAGACTACTACGACACACGGAGTAGCAGCCTGGGCTCTGGAACCAGATTCCTGAACTGGACCAGCAACCCTGCCTTTTAATAGATAGGATAGAGAGCAAATCACATCACTCTTCTGGGCCTCAATTTCCTCATCTATAAATAGAGAAGTAATTCCATAATAATTTTATGCAATTACACTTGTGTGTGTGTCTCTGTGTGTGTTTGTGTGTGTGTATGTGTGTGTGTGGTGTGCATGCATGAGTGTGTGTGTGTGTGTGTGGGTGTGTGTGCGTGTGTGTGTGTGTGTGTGTGTGTGTGCGTGCGTGTGTGTGTGTATGTGTGTGTGGGGCGCGTGCGTGTGTGTGTGTGTGTGTGTGTGTGGTGTGCATGTATGTGTGTGTGTGTGTGTGTGTGTGTGTGTGTGTGTGTGTATGTATGTACCATAGCACATGAGTGGAGGTCAGAGAACAATTTTTAGGAGTCATTTTTTTATCTTCTACCGTGTGGATCTAGGGAATAAAACTCAAGCCATTAGGCTAGACAGTAGGTACCTTGACCAGAGCCATCTCACAGGTCCAGTGAGAACTTTTTAAAGATTAAAAAATATGTAAGAGCTCTGAACAGTGCTTGACACTTAGTTGGCACAATGGGAAATATTTACTATTAGTATGAACTTCATCTTTACTGAAATGTCACCTTGTTGGTGCCTGAGAACAGGGTCACACTCCAGTGCTAGAAGGTGATAATAATTCCCTTATAGTTGTTATAGCCTGTGGCAGTCACCCTGGCAAGCGGGTGACCTCTGCAGAGGTAATAAGATCTGGGGAAGTAGGACATAACTCCTCATCAAGCCTAGCTCCTTCTGTCTGGGCCATGTGGCTGCTGGCACCAACGTTCTGTCAATTATAGACTTATTTGAACAGAGTCCAGCTGATAGGGTTATATTAGAGCTTACCTAGACAAAGGCTTACAAACCAGGGGTCTATGCACATAACTAGGGATCCTCTAAAAGACAGGGCATGTACCCCATATGACCCTTGAGCTATGAAAATAGACATATCCATAAGTAGTAGTGTTTTTGTTATTCTCTCTCCTTTTATAAACAATGAACTTCCATGAAAGTCCTACAAAATAACACAGACTGGCCTTGTCATTCTACCACAGGGAGCAAAGAGGTGAGTTTGTGATATTTCCAATCATGGACTACACAGAACGGCAAACTCTGGAAGACAGCCACAGGAACACAAGGTGAGGCCAGCAGAGAGTTAATAGGTATTTGTTTGACCAATACCAGCAAGCACAAAACGGCAAAGACAAAGGGAGGAACCCCAGCATAATAGAGAAACCGAGGTGAACACCACTGTCCATCCAGAGGAGGAGAGGACAAGGTCATAAGGGGAAAGAATGATATATTCCACCTAAGCAAGTGAGACTCGGGATGGTTATGACTGCAGTATTAGGTTACTGTAACCTTGTGCATGTTTTCAGGCTTAATGAGGCCTAAGGATCACTTACTATGCCTCAGACTATACCACAGCCAAGGTGTTAACTGAGTCTAAGGCATCTCAAATCAGTTCTACATCATCATCCACATGAAGAAGCTTCCTGAATCTGTCAGGGTCATGCTCCCCAGGCAACACGCTGTGTTTGCTTTTGTCTTTGTTTTAGTTCTCAGGCCCACACCCTGAGTCAGGGGCTTCCTGAACATAAGGATGTGATGTTTTAAATGTCTTCTTTTCACTTCTTCCTTTTTCTGATCTCCCCTGCCTCTTTCCTAGTTAATTTCTAGGTTATTATACTTCACTGACCTCTTTAAGCTTGGGTTAAGCACTCGTGAAGTTGTTACTGCGTGTGGGAATAATTAATAATTATTAAAATAATATTATTAACATTGTTAATTAATTGTGAATAATTTACTTATGGAAATCTTAATGGCC
The DNA here is from genome assembly GCF_011064425.1 of Rattus rattus. NCBI lineage: Eukaryota > Metazoa > Chordata > Mammalia > Rodentia > Muridae > Rattus > Rattus rattus. Next base: position 27,320,273 of record NC_046157.1, on the reverse strand, counting down.
AATGTGATAGTTAATCAGATTATCAACTTGACGAGGTTTAGAACCAGCATAGAGACAAAAATCTGGGTCTGTCTGTAGGGGAATTATCTAGATTAGGTTATTTGAGGTGGGAAGCTCCTCCCTACAAGTGAACATACCCTGGGCTGGAGTCCCAGCCTAAATAAAAGGAAGAATGTAAGGCGAGCATCAGTATTCATTGATCTACTTCCTGACTGTGGTCACAATGTGACCAGCTGCCTTCTGCCCCTGCCCAAAGCCATATACCTTTAGCATGATGGACCATACCCTTTGAACTATAAGTCAACATAAAACCTTCCTCCTTTCATGAAGTTGCTTCTGGAAGGTGTTTTGTTTTGTTTTCACAGCAACAAGACTGGTGTATAAAACAGTCAAATCCAACCAGTCTGGATTTAATATGAGATCAAATTTTATTCCTGTCCTATCCCTGGGATCTATGGAGCTTTCTGTTTCCAAGTTCCCTTCCTTTGTCTCATTGATTCTCTTCCTGATGGCTATTTGTACCCTCCAAAGTTACCACATCCGAAGAGTCGCTCACCTATGTTCAGTTTAGTTTCTTTTTTTCCAATACACCCCTACTCGACCTTTTCATCATTTCTTAACGAACTCAACAGCGTGTGTGTGTGTGTGTGTGTGTGTATTTGTGTATGAAGTTAATGTGTTTGTGCACATGTATACGTGTGTGAGTTCATATTTGTGAGGGTGTGAATGCCCAGTGTGTGAATGCCTGTAAGGATCCGAGGTGTACTGACTGGTTTTGTGTGCCAACTTGACACAAGCTGGAGTTATCCCAGAAAAAGGAGCCTCAGTTGTGGAAATGCCTGCATGAGATTCAGCTGTGAGGCATTTTCTCAATTAGTGATCAAGGGAGGGAGGACCCAGCTGGTGCTGTCCCTGGGTTGGTGGTCTTGGGTTCTATAAGAAAGGAAAGTGAGCAAGCCAGGGGGAGCAAGCCAGTAAGAAACATCCCTCCATGGCCTCTGCATCAGCTCCTGCTTCCTGACCTGCTTGAGTTCCAGTCCTGACTTCCTTTGGTGATGAAACAGCAGCGTGGAAGTGTAAGCTGAGTAAACGCTTTCCTCCACAACTTACTTCTTGGCCATGATGCTTGTGCAGGAATAGAAACCCTGACTAAGACATGAGGTCAAGATTGGTGTCTTCCTTACTTTCTATCCATCTTACTTTTGAATGTAGGGTCTGTCACTTAACCTGCAGCCATCAGTTTATATAGATGGCCAAGAAGCCCACTGGATTTCCTGTTCCAAACTCCCCATAGTTGGGACTATGGGTGCATGTCACTGTGCCCGCTTTGTTATATAAGTGCTGGAAATCAAACCCAGTCTCTCCTCACGCTTGCTGGCTGAGCAATCTCCCTAGCCCTGCCCCAAACCCTTGACCTCTTACGCTTTCTGTTTCAGTTCCACCGGCTGTTCCTTCTTTCACTCAACTTCTTCTCAATATAGATGATTCTACAATCAGACACTTTAATATCTTCTCTTCTCTTTCTACATCTTCTCCCATGAGGCAACCTGGAGACCATGAGTTTATGATAAAAGTTAGAGAGAGTGAACAGCACAGATCAAGCATTTAAACTAGAGGCTGACTGGAGAAGGATGCTAATGCTGTGAAAACTGTCCACGGTCCAGGGGCTCAGTGACTGGCAGATATAGGTTCTGATGCTGCGAAGTAATTGACGGCATGTCTACATGAGTGAGGGCCGGTAGAGCATGAGTCAGGGAGAGCAAAAAGGATGGAGCTGACCCTGGGAACAAAGTATTCCCATTAGTGACGAGTCTCACTACTTGCCGCAAAGTATTGGACAAAAGCAAAATTTAAAAGTAGGGAAAGGTTTATTATGGCTCATGGTTTGATGACACAGTCAGTCACCAGTCACATTGGGAAGGCACGCCATTAGGAGAGTAAGGTCATAGGTCACATGGTATCTATATTCAGCAATTTGCTTTCTTTCTCCTTTTCTTTAGATCAGGGCTCCTAGCCCATAGACACAGTGCCACTCACACCCCAGGATATCTATCTTCCTCAGTTAAGACTTTTCAGAAACATACTCATTATCAGTCCGAGATTGTGTTGCCATGGTGACTTTAAATTCCATTATATTTGAAATGTCTGTAATCCCAGCCCTGGAGTAGACACAGATAGTAGCTCTTGGGTGCTTGCAGCCTTGCCAGTCTAGAGGAAACAGAAGAGTCTAGGTCCAATGACACATCCTGTTTCGAAAGCTAAGGTGGAGAGCAGTTGAGAAAGACATCTGATATAGACCCGTGGCTTCTACGCACATGTGTATTAGTGAACACACACACACACACACACACACACACACACACACACACACATTTGTCTGGGTCCCTATGCTGATTGTTTTACATCAACTGGACAGAAGCTAAGGTCATTTTAGAAGAGGTAACTTCAGCTAGAACTGAGAAAATATTCTCACCTGTGGACAAGATTTGCAGGGCATTTTCTCCATTGATGACTGAAGTGGGAGAACCCAGCTCACTGTGCATGGTTCTACCACCCCTGGCATGGTGGTCTTGGGTTCTATAAGAAAGCAGGCTTTCCAGAAAGTCAAGGAGAAGCAAGCCAGAGCAGCACTCCTCTGTGGCTTCTATATCAGCTCCTGCCTCCAGGTTTTTTTCCTTGTATAAACTTCTGCTTTAATTGCCTTTGATGATGAACAATAATATAGAAGCAGAAGCAGAATAACTCTTCTACAACTTGCTTTTAGTCATGGTGTTTCATTACAGAAATAGGAACCTGACCAAGACAGTTTCAGATATGTCATTAATCCTGTACAATACAGGGAACTTCAGCTCCTTGAACTTGTTTTTTCCTAATCTATAAAATGGAAAATAACATCTCCCAAGGACAGGGTAATATTTAAGTAAAGTATTGGATAATAAATTGATTTGTGACAAATAAAATAAAATGAAATAAAAAGATTTATTAGCCACCAAAGACAATATCTAGTTAGAAGAATTTACGTTCAGGGTTACAAAAGGTGAGATCCACAGTCACTGGAATACACCTAACATTGCATAAAAACTGCATGCCAATAACCTGGTTGAAACTCGGGATGAAGATCCACCAAATCATCCAAAGAAATCTAAGAGCTATGTGATTACATTTTTATGCTTAATAATATCTTAAAAGTTGTATGGTTTTCTTAGCAGGTGATGGATAAACCAGAAAACAAAGAAATTATAAACATATCCAAACTCACAGAGACCCAAGAGTATACCTGTCTGACAACCATATTTCCAACCTACAACCATCTCTGTGGTCCTCTGCTGTATTACAGACCCCTCCCTTCCTGTTAAAAAGAGTCATTTCATCCTAGTCAAAAACCTCTTTAGCTTAAATATTCAACTTATTTCGTTGTTGTTTTTGTTGTTTGCTTTATTCCAATTTGAATGATTCCATTTAATGAAGCCAAAATACCAGAATATTTGTTACAAAAACTCATCTTTGCTGCCCCAGTTGTTTTGCTCTGACTGTACTTTATTGTCCTTGCACTGAAAATTACTGTTTTCTTTCTTCTAATAAACAAACAAAAATCAAGGTGAAATAGAAAAATTCTCAGGCTTCATTAGTTTTAAGCCCCAGTGTAGTCTGACTGACTGGGGGTTCTCTTCACAGCTTCCCGGTATCACAGGAATGGAACACATTCTGTGATTTCACTCATGTGACAGAAAATTTACTTCCTCCTCTCTACCTTATTCCTCCAACATGGACAACATGCTCAGAAAACACTTGCTCATTTTCTCGTCTCAACTGTCTCCATTCCTGCAGTACCCATCCCCAACCCAAAGCAGACCATTGTAAGACAGTGGCCAACCTGTCCCCAGGCCAGCCAAGACAAAAAGATTGTCCAAAGATTGTCCTGGATCCACGGTAATAAGAAGGTATGTCAGAGGGTCACAGGAGATCTTGAGTTTCATTCCTGACCCAGGACTCATCCAGTCCTTAGTAGTGTGAGAACGGAAGTCAGCTCTTGACGTGTTTGACAGTGTGAGTCAGGATGTAGACTAATCTTTGACTACTCATGCTTACATCCTGGGGCCGGAACTGTTCTTGCTTCATGTTAGTGTCTTTTTAATCTCTCTTAGTGTCTTGAAGATAGGAGAGCACACGGCACTGTTGTGTTTAACTTATTAGGATATAATTCATATCATATCTACAAAATACAGCTGTGCTGAGTGAATAAATGTGAAAGAAAACACAGCTTCCCGAGACATCCAGCAGCTAAACTGTCAAAAACCAGTCATATTCCTTTAGGCAAGAGGATGTATTGAGCCCCACACTGTCTTAATCTTTTGCTTGCTTGTTTGCGTTTTGTTTGTTTGTTGGTTTAGGTACATACTTGCTATACGTGTCATGCTGACCTCCAGTTAACTATGTAATCATAATGTTTAAAAGGTTGACTTCTGAGACCTACAGAGCCTGAGATGTATAGACAGGAGCATGTTGTCCTCAGAGAGGCTCCACCCAGCAACTGAGTCAGATACAGATATCCACAGTCACAATGGATAGAGCTTGGGAAGTCTTATGGAACAATAGGAGGAAGGATTGCAGGTCCTAAAGGGGATAGGAGTTCCATAGGAAAACCAACAGAGTCAACTAACCAGGACCCTTGAGGCTCTCAGAGTCTGAACCACCAACCAAAGAGCATTCACAGGCTGGACCTAGGTCTCCCCACACGTACATAGCAGATGTGCAGCTTGGTCTTCATGTGGATCCTGAACAACAGGAGTTGAGGCTATTCCCAAAGCTGTTGCCTGTCTGTGGGATATGTTCTTCTAGCTGGGCTGCCTTGTCTGGTTTCAGTGGGAATGGAAACATGTCTAGCCTCACAGAGACTTGTGCCAGGGTGGGAGAATAGCTATGGCGGCCCCCCCACACACTCAGAGGAGAATGGAAGGGGGATAGGAGGATTGTGGGAGGGGGTGACTGGAAGGGGAATAGTGAGTGGGATATAAAGCAAATAACTAAAAAAAAAAAGAAAAGTAAAATTTTTAAAAGAAAAATGTCAACTTCCCATAATGTATAATCACCTGGGGCAATGGTATCAAATGAATGATTGTCTTCATCAGGTTGGTCAGTGACCATCTCAGAGGATCATGGTCTTGACTGTTCGTTGATGTAGGAAGACTCAGCACATTGCAAGTGGCACTACTTCCTAAATAGGATGTCCTGTACTATATAGGAGAAAGGTGGGTAAAAGCAAGCAAGCAGTGTATGCACACCCATCTCTCTTGGCTCTTGACTGTGGATGTGATGCTGTAAGATCCTGCCTCGACACCTGACCATGAGGTGACCTGAGCATGACCATGTGTACCTCAGTGCCTCAGATCCATGGGGCTGGCAAGGCTTTCTGAGAGCCAGGCATTGTGGGATGAATTTTGACAGTACTCACAGCAAGTACCAACAATAGCTTCCTCCTCCTGAGCAGCCTGAGACTGTGTCTGAGAACCCACTGTGGAGATTAGCTAACTCGTTTCCTTCTTTAGCTGTATATGATAAGCAAGCCTTGTTTCCAGGCTGCCGATGTGTCACTATCCAGATGCACTACCCATCCTGTTCCAGCCTTGCCTTATGTCTATCCTTTCTTCATTCCCTAATGCCATGAAGGTCAAATGCAAAGTTGTGCAGGTTGTAGCACCTCCCTGCAATAGCTTTGGGGCTGGATTTTTTTTTTTTTATCATAGCAACAGATATAAAATTAGGACAGTAACCAACCTAGGCTAGCCTTGGACTGGCAATCCTTCTGCCTCTGCCTCATGAGTGTTGAAATCACACTGGACGACAGTTTGCTGATAAAATTAAAAAGGAGGTTTTTTTTTCCCTAAAAATTCTGATGCCAATAAAACTACAGATGTTCTTGAAACTAATAATTAATAATTAATAATAATAATAATGACAAGATTTAATAGTGACCATAAGATTACTATGGGCCCAGGTCATGATGATAATTTCATGTGAGTTTTCTTATTTGTTTGAGAAAGAGGGATCAATATGAGCTTCATCTTATAGTTCAAGAAACCAAGGTCAAGCAAGTTCACATTGACCAGAGTCTATGGAATCTAAGCCTTCACATGTTATACCACAGCAAGAATTTTCCATTTCTTCTCATAGGGAAAAAAAGACAGCATCTGTATATCTTCTAGAATTGAGAGGATGCTTGAATCAGACCCAAAGTGTTATTAACACACAAGTGCTTGCACCACTCAGAGAAATAGATGAAGCAGGAACTCAGGACAGCAAATTTTGCTCTTCAAGATTCTATTGTAAACCCATCTCAAAAGTTGAGATGGTATTAACCTAGGATATCGATGGTTGTTTTTTTCCTACTTCCTCTCTCCAAATATTTGGGGTACCTACCTTGAGTTTGACTTGTTTGTTGATACAGTATCTTCCTGATGTGCAACAGAGACAGCAAGTAAGTTTTAAAGTTTTCACTAGGAAATAAGGATCAAAAAACATTGAAAGTTGTGGTGAAATGTGAGGCTGAAAGAAAAAAATTGGTGGTAAATGTCCTTTTGGAGAGGGGATTTTTTAGGAATCTGCCTATTACATGGAACAACCCAGATCTTTAATTTTTAAAAATATTTCAATACCCACCTAATTTAGATAGCAACAGAAAGTCACAGGAGATCCACAGGCTCCCCACTGGAGATGAATGGATTTAGACAACCACAGATGCTTTAAAGGAGCACTTGTCACTTCAAGTAGACAGAATTTCATCTTGAGTATTTTTTTCAGAGAGGAAATAAAAGCAAGAAAAAAAGCTTGGGGTTAGGATTCCGGAGGAGAATGGGAATATATGAGTCCGCATTTCTATGGACTCAATTTGAAAAGTAGCTATCTCCTACTGTGCCTTCAACACATTCCAGCAACCTCCCATCACAGCAATCCTCACAACAGCATCATCTGGAAATCTAGAGTTTCAGGTTCTCATGGCTTGCCCATGGCTTGACTCACCTCTGACCTTCACCATACTTAATATTCCTGTATCACTAGGCAATCAGGGCATATAGAGGCCTAGAGACATCTCTGAACTGGAGAAGATTATTTGGATTATTGTGAAGGTAATGGTCCTACTTGCTACAGACTGGCTGCTATTTTCAACTTGTTGATTGAAATAAGGCAGACCTAATGATAGTTTTTTTTTTTTAATTTTCTTTCTTTTGTTCCAGAAAAAAGAGGTTTCTTTTAGCTCAAAATTTCAGGTTATAATCCATCATTTTGGAAAAGTCAAGGCTGAACCTTTAAGCTGTGAGACATATTATATCTACAATCAAGAGCAGAGAGAAAGTAATGCATAAATTCTTACTCGATTGATTGCTTGTACTCAGATCAATTTCTCTTCTCTCATGCAATCCAAAAACCCCTTTCGCCTAGGGAATGATGCCACCCAGAGTGGGATAGGTCTTTTCACATCAATTAATTAAGTCAATACCACATAAATTAAACTGCACTCCAACTCAATGTACACAAGTCATCACTGAGCAAGCTAGAGTTTTAGTTTCTCCATCACTAAAAAAAAAAAAAAACACATATTGATCACCCCTATAACAAAAGCAAGGGGAAGAAAAGCATATGAAGTAAATTGAACAATACAGATGGAGCATGATCTCCACATAGTCTTTAGAATTATTAAACATCTAGAATAAACAGGCATCTGTGGTTTTCCAACTGATTTCCAGTGTTGCATATCTAACACGGTTTGTGATATAAACTTAAAGAATCGGTTTCTCAAAGTATGCCCATGGCCACTTAGTTCATTTTTCTAGGGTGTTTATCAAAAATTACCAAGGCTAAGGATATATTATTCTATACTATGGAACTCCTCAGTTACAGAACATTTATATCTGGCTTTTAATAAGCTCCCTGGGTAATTTTTATGCACAATGAAATTTAAGATATATTTCCCTGGACTGTAAGACCTCCAAGATAGGAATGGAAACATATTTGTCACTGTAGCCCTGCCAGTTTTAAGTATAATGGGTGGCCATATAATCCCATCGAGTAAACAAAGGCATAAAGAGAAATTATTTCTGCCTTGATCTCCTTTGTAGCATGTCTTCATAATCGAGGGCCTTGGTGGCCTGTGTGTGGAATGAGCAAAGCAAGCTCTAAGCTATGCCTTCTGATGGAAAAGGAGCTTTTCTGCATCAGAAATGCCCCTTTCAAAATGATCCAGAAGGACTTTTAAGGAAAGCCCCTTGGGAGCTAATTAAGAAGCCAGAGGCAGACAGTCGGCTGAATTAGATCATTGGCAAACCACTGAACTCAAGGACGAAAATCGCAGACCTGGAACAGCCACGAAAACCCGAAGGCAGGGGGAATATAGGCCGATAGCAGAAGTCAGATAAGCGATCATAGCCAGTAAACAAGCTGCCAGACAAGCGAAGGCAGCCATGTGTCTAGTCTGTAAAAACATTACTCTTCTAGAGGGAAACGGGAATGCGGGGCTTTTGAACCATGGCTGACAGAGCTGAGGGGTATAGGAATAGTAGGGGGGGCACCAATGGAGCAGAGATGCCTTAGCAGTAATGTGTAAAACTAAACCCAGTTGGTGACCTGCTTTTAAAAAGACTTTTTAGCATTGGTTTTATCCATTGAAACAAACACCTGAGGCTTCCTTGGGGCAAGATGGAAATAGTCCTCCCTAAAGAGGTAATTGTTATAAATTGCTTCTTATGATGATCATATAACCACTTTTTTTTGTCCTTATGCTCTTTGTTTAAGTCACATTGTAGTGGAGCCCCTAAGGAATGGCATTTCACGCTGTTTTCCCACCTCTTCCTATATGCTTATTGTCTTCCAGAACATTCTTTTCCAGCTCAGGTAGAGCCTTTAGACTAACCAATTTAGCAAGAAAAAGACGCGGGAGATACTCCCAAGAGCTAGTCTTGTGGCTGCTGAAACTTTACAGGAGGTGAGTTGTGCAGATGGCAGGGGACTTGTGACGTGCTGTGGTACCTATTGCTTCATCCACAACCTCACATGTCACCCTGGGAGGCCAACCAGAGTGAGTGATGTAATTGCTCTGAAATAAAGGAGTCCCAGGGTCCTTCCTTCTTCTGCACATTCATTCACCACCCTTGACCTAGGTTCACTAAACCCTCAATAGCATTAAAAGAAACCCTGGAAGGTGACAGAGAATCCCCTAGAACTCCTAGAAGAGGCAAACCTCCTAGCCCAGCCTTGCAGAAACTACACAGATGCCAGCCAAGGCCTGCCAAACAAAGAAACCAGTCCCTCTTAGAAGAAAGGCCAATTAGAGAATTAAAAGGGAAAGCAGGAAGCCTGAATCATAGAAGATGGCGACTATCTTCTGCTTTCTTTAAAATGTTAACCATCTATGTTGTTTTGTCCTAGCTTAAGTGCCTCCAGGACCGCAATCGTAAGCCTAAGAAGGAATCACTAGGAGCCTGTGTAACCCTCGGAAGGTCTGAGCCAACACTGTTGCGAGTGTGTTCATTCGCCCTTTTCTGTTTATCTAGTGCTCAAAAAAAATGTTGAGTCTGTTTTCTGGGGCAAGGGCTCTTAGGATTCAAGGCTTTCCTAGAGATGTGAGAGTGGAAGATACTGGAACAGACGATGAGTTTGGAGAGCTGACAACAGCACCCTCAAACTCCTAGGGCAGCTTCCTTATAAACTCTGGCTTATTAGAAGTTATCAGGTTAAGCTTCCTAATAAAACTCACGTTCTATAGTCTTAGAAAGATACCCTGTTGAATCACATGTGTTTGTTCATAGGGAAAAAATATGGGGTTGTAATATAGGAGATGCACAAAGGAAAATATCCATTTGAGATACAGAAATGACATTCTCCTCAACCTTTAGACAACTTTTCATTAGCTGACACTATTGAATATCAGTCATTGCTCTATACATTTTCCAAGAATTCTCTCATCCTGTCTTTACGATGACCTTTTGTTGTAGGTCTTCCTTTGGGACATTACCTTTCTTTCACATATGAAAAGGCAGGACTAGTAAGGGCAATTAAACTCCTAAGAGTGCAAACCAAGAAGGTGGCAAAGGGAGGGCTTGTCCCAGGATATTAGAGGCAGAATTGGGCATGAATTAAAACAGCATGCTACCTTCAAAATGTTATCTGTGCATCATAGTCACAGGTAAAATAGTTTTGTATTTGGGATCATTAAGTTTTCAGACTGAGGGAAATATGTTATATTGCTAAAATGTAGATACATGAGAAAATACAAGGAGAGGTAGCCTGCTCCCAGACTCACAGATCCTCTTCCAACTCAACCACTGAGGTGTAAAAATACCAGTGAGGATTTCGCTTCACCTATCATATATCTATAAAAATTAAAATAAGGGCTGGGATAAAAGCACCCTTCGCTTTCCATGATTAAAGTAATTCCAATGATAGATTACTTACCTAGCATGCATACGTTCAATCTTCAATACTGTGTAATAAGAATGAAAATTAAAATATATTTTTACTCATTCTCTCTTGTAAAGTTTCATCACAACCTAGTGAAAAGAAAAGAGTATATAGTTTAGATAATAAGAGAATAAATATATCAAATTTGTTTGTGATATTATTCAACATTCTCCTAAAATCATTTGACTGATTCTGCATGAAGTTATAATGATATGAGCTTTGAGGCAAATTGCTTATTTTCTTGATTTTCAGAAAGAATATTTTTACATATTGATGGTTTTCTAAGCTGGTGGCTGCCTTATAATCAGTGTGAGCAATTAATGTAGAATTCTTTACTTCCCTTCCATCCTACTAGAAGCAGAAGCCACTATTAAGAGTTTGATGCATGTTAGATTTTAACATAGAAGAAGTGTTGCTGCAGTTTATACCTGTGTTAAGATTTAGAATATAGGGTTGGGGATTTAGCTCAGCGGTAGAGCGCTTGCCTAGCTAGCAAGGCCCTGGGTTCAGTCCCCAGCTCCGGAAAAAAAAAAAAAAAAGATTTAGAATAAAATGCCTGCCCTTTAACCATTTGCCCACCAACCCCTAGCCATAACAGAAAAAGTACCAAGGAGCTCTTAAAACTTATATTTTAAACTAAAATTGTTAGCTATATTTAAGTATCATTCCTCATGGGAAAGGACCAAGTCTTATTCCAGAGCTGATACAGAGAAAATACAAGATGAGTTTAGAACATATTTCTGTGATTCAAAGTGGCTGATAAAATAATCAAGACCTGTCCAAAAGACACAGTGCTCCACACAAAAGGACTCCCTTACCAACCATGTAACACTTAGGACGGAAGAATTACAGTGCTTTATTATAACTTATTGAATAAAGTATCATTGGATTCCTAGAACAAAACCATAAAATAGTTGAGTACGGCCTCCAAATTATTGTATGAAAAAAAAATGGTCAGATCTAGAAATCGTTGTTAAATAGTTATAATGATGGGGAAAGAATCATGATGAGATGCTTTCATGGCTGGTGGAAGTTTAATGAGAAAATATCTCATGTTAAAATGTTGGGGAGAGTAATAACTTCACAGTGAACCAACTGGACACATAGTGCCTCAATAAGTGACCAGACTTAATGTCGCCAATAATACCACAACCAAACATTTAGTGCCACTTGATAGAGCACATGTGGAAAGATCTACTATATCAGATGGGAATTTGTCACCTGCCTGAGAACCTGGGGAAATACCAGGCTAACACTCAACACTTCACCTATATTGAAAATATAGAAGACATTGAATACTGCTTTGGATTAAAGGGCAAAAGCATTGTTTGTATTATTGAAATACATTGTCCTGGTTGCATTCTGAATTAGGGATGGGGCAGAAGAGGGTGCTAGAATGGAAAATAATGACATAATTGGCAATTTGCTAATAAACCTTATAATTGATAATAATACAGAATAAATGTCATATTGAATTAAATAATTGTCCTACATTTATACAAGGCTGTGTATTTGTTCTCAGGAAATGCTGAAGCACTGGAGAATAAGAGGCATGATTTTCACAAGCCCTTTGTAAATGGTTTGGGATAATTGTGTAGGCAGATAGGTATGAAAAGTGTTTGTGAATTTGTATTTGGACAACACTGAAGTTGCTTTTATTATTAATAATAATTTTCTACACATTTGAAATTGTGTTAAAATAAATTAAAATTGTTCATGTTCTATTGATATTCTCATTGAAAGAATGTGTATGTCCCCACATGCACATGTGCAGTGCATATATGTACATGTATGTACAGGTGCATATGGCCATGCCTGCTCATGTAGATGTCAGAGGTCAATACGAGATGTGTTGCCTTACCACTCTCCACTGTGTTTCTTGAGACATGGTCTCTCACTGAACCTGGAGGTAGCCACTTTTGCTGGCCAGAAAGATCCTGGGAGATTACAAGCATACATCTTAGCATCTGACCTATTTTTCCCCCTATATCGGTACCAGGATTAAACTTAGTCATCTCCTCAACCTTGAATGTTTTTTGTTGTTTGTTTTTGGTGCTGGGAATTAGCATTTGGGGACTGAGTTCACGGACCAAGTGCATTTTTAAGAACTCTTTACTACTGAACCACATCCCCAACCCTTTCGAATGTAGTCTGTTTATTTATTCTTTATACGTGTATACAGATGTGTGTGCGACTCTGTACACATAGAGGCCAAGGGATATCAGTGTGCTCCATTAGCACTCATACCCTTGATATAGGGTCTTTCCCTGGACTAGAACAGGCTGGCAGCCATCAACCCTCAACCATCCCCTTGTACCTGAGGTTACAAATGCTCGCAGCCATGCCTGGCTCTTTGTTAGTGTCAGAGACCACAACTCATATCATCTCACTTGTGCATCTTACCAACTGAGCCATCTCCTTTATCCTTGAATGCATTTTTAAAAGCTATTTTTAATGGTTTTGCCAATATTCCTCTAATAGAGGACAATCTGGGAATGTGTAGCTAAAAATCATTCATAAATACACTCAATATATGCATTGATATTCAGCCCTAGGTTTCAGAAGACTTTTTTTTTAGATAGCATCTCAAGTATCCCAGACTGACCTCTAATTCACACTTGTTATGTAGCCAAGAATGACCTTGACTTTCTGATTCTCCCAACTGTTGAGATGAGAAGGATGCTAGGACTCTCTGTATGCTAAACAAAGCACTCTAGCAACTGAGGTCATCCCCAAACCTCAGAGACAATTGCTCTGTAAAGGAATCTTTGGATGAAAAGAGTCTGTTTAGAAAAAGGCTTTCAAGAGTGACTTGGAATCTTTTATACTTATTTTTCATACCATTCTTGTAGAGTTAGAAGCCAAAGTATCACCATTTTGAAATGTAAAGAATCTAAGAGTAAACAGAACATCTGAATAGATCATGGCAGGGATGTTAGAGAAAGTGGAGTGAGGCAGAAGCCTTCGATGACAAGCCAATATTCTGAAGACCAGAAACTGAGTGTGAATTTCATAATTTTTGTCCAAGAAAAATTTCAAGATGGATTAAATTAAATACACATCTACAGAAGTTAAGAGTTCTATATTGGCTACAAGCAAAGAACAGAAAGAGGAGGGGCATGAAGGGAAAGGGAAAAGGGAAACAAAATACATTTTGTTAAAAAAAAAAACCTCAAAATGATATTTGACACATTTTATACAGACTTGAAAAAATATAAAAAAAAGATATATTTGCACCTTATTATAGCTTCTAATTATACTTCTTTGATATTTATTTGTTTATATTCTTCCAAGCAGCCTCATCTAACTTAAATACTTCCTCCTGATGAATGAACCACTTAACTCTGCTTTCAAGGAACAGGTCAACACAGGTTTGTAGGCTGTCAATTCATGACCATGATGATCATCATCCATGACATCATATAAAGAAACTGTCATTAACTGAGAGAAGAAAACATTAATATGAACCTTTCAAACGGTTTCTTTGGAATCCATTTCTATAGAAGGTGGCTGCAGCTGGTGCAATTACTCTTCCCTATCATGTTGTTTTGTAGATCTGAGATGCCAAATACATGTCATCTAATATATAAAGTCCAGCTCACGTATTAGGGCACCTTCAATTCCAGAAGATTGCAAAGCTAGTTGGAAGTGCGTGATAACTAGCCAAGATGGAGGATGTCAGTGTGTGTGCTCTTTCAAGACTTGCCCTCACATGGACCTGATCATTGCCAGCTACTGCTGATGGGTAAAATCCTCCATACTCTCGTTCATGCACATCTCAGGGCCAAGCTCGCCCTTAGTGAGATCTTATAGGACTCTTATAAGAAGATTTCTCCTTCGAATCTCACTAGCCAGTGATGATGGCTGGTATCCAAGGAGACTGTGAAGAGCTAACTTCTTTCTTTATAACAAGTAATCAAGTTATAGAAATGTGTTCCCCTTCTACTCTGTAATGAAACCAAGCTGGTATTTTCACTTGTGTGTCTTGAGATAAGAATGCCAAGATAGAGCTACCAAATTGTCTCAGTTGGTAAAAATTATTATTCTGCAAAGCCACATTGAAAGATTACCAACTCCTGACTCCCAGAAGTTAACCCCTGACTTCCTGGTGTATGGCATGCATGTACCCACACCCACACATCACACACACATACAAACACAGGCACACATGCACAGACACACACAAACATACCTCCCCACACACTTAATACAATAACTTTCATTTTTATTAACTCTTTGAGAATTTCACAGTATATTTTGATCATATTCACCCTCAACTCTTCTCCTTAACCCTTCTTAGACACATCCCCCCCTCTTAGCTCCCAACTCTATGCTCTTCTTCTTCTTTCTTTCCTTCTTTCTTTCTTTCTTTCTTTCTTTCTTTCTCTTTCTTTCTTTCTTTCTTCCTTTCTTCCTTCCTTCCTTCCTTTCTTTGTTTCTTTCTTCCTTTGTTTCTTTTAATTTAAACCATGGAATCCAGTTTATGTCATCCATTGGAATCCTAACAGGATCCACACCTTAAAAGAAAACTGACTCTCTATATAAAAATAGATAGATAGATAGATAGATAGATAGATAGATAGATAGATAGATTACAAGACTCTCATAAAACCAGAAACCATCAACTGTCCATAGTTGTCAGTTAAGTTTTATGGCTCGTGACCCTTCTGACTCTGTGCTATAATACTGAATGCCTTGATCTTGTGCAGATATTGAGCAGTGCAGAGATCCCAATGACACTGTTCTGTTCCACTCCTCCTGACTTCCGGCCATTACAATCTTTCTACCCCATATTCCTTGATGGTCCCTGAGCCTGGTTGATGGGTGAAAAAGATCTCCTATTTTTGGCTGAACTCTCTACTGACATTTATTCTCTGTTCCTTGGCCAGTTGTGAAATTCTGTATTAAGCATTTTCCATTGCACACACAAAGAAATAAGCCCTTCTTTGATGAGGTCAGAGGGTGACACTAATTTATGATTATAGAGATACAAATTTAGATGGCAGCTAGTTTGATGCTCTGCCCATTTAGCTGCCTAATGATGCTAGATTCATCCCTGTAGCTTGTGAGATCTCCAACCATAGGTTCTTGGAGTGACTTACAGTCCCAGACACGTGTCCTTCTGTGGAGTAGAAAGTTACAGAAATTGGTTAGTTATCTCCACAGCATTTCTTACACTAGTGCACCATAGGCATATCTGGCAACACTGGTCATTATTGCAGTTCATGGAATTCCAAGCTGGGTCAGGCTCTTAAGTGGCATTTTACTCCAGCAGCCTAGATAACACTCTCTGGTACTATGAACACTAGTTATCGAGGATGAAGTTTCTGGTCAGTAACAACTTGATGTTGCAGTGTCCTATGACCGACGTTTGCCTGTCTTCAGCAATAGGGTCTTACCGCCAAGTCCATACAGGTAAGCAATAGCAAGGTGACACCTTGTGTCGTGTGGCAGTCTCAGAGACATTTCTGACCAACAGCTTGAGGGGAGACAACCCATGTATGGAATTATGGATATGGCACTGGGAATTTTATTTGGCAACCTATGGCTTCCAAGAACAGCGTACTCCCCTTTGTAAGGTGACTCCAAGTCGAATTTAATATATATATATATATAATAAAATATACAATATATAATATAATTAACATAATATAATATAATAAATAAAATAATAAAATGGAATAAATTATACACACATATAAGGTTATATATTATAATTTATAAATATGTTTATTTTATCTATATTATAAGTATATAATATATTATAACTTTTATAGCACTTTTGCTGGTATTTATCAGTGAAGTTCTTCCTCTGTCTTACATTCCTATCCCTTTCCCCACTTAAACCTCCCTCCCCATTACCTACTCTTCTTACCTCGTTCATAATAATAAAAGCAAATTAAAAAAACAAAGAATGCCAAGATAATTGGTAGAATAATGAGACTGACCTTGGCATAGGCATTCATTAGGCCTGAATTAGCCCCAAATCATCAGTCCATTATGTAGTTTTCAAGTACTAAGTGTGTAGACGCCTTGTATAATGTGTTGTAGAAAATACACACACACACACACACACACACACACACACACACACACACCCCACAAACTGAATAAAGTTTTTCCTTTTGTTCTCCTGGCATTCAAGTCCATCTGAGAAGGTAATGTATTCACAAAAGTACCTATCACACAGCCCATTCATAGAAGAGGGACAAGTGGGGACCAGTGAACTATCTCTCCTTGCTGTGTGTCTCTAGACCTGGTACATTGTAAAGGGAATGCAGAAAGTCTAGATAGAAGCGTTCCTTATTCAAAAACACCCGAGTCAATCTCAGGGAGAACCCCGAGTTCTTCCACATCTCAGGCCTCTGCTTTTTCTGATATGAATAAGAAATTTCTCCTGGTCTGATTTCTTAATGCGAATATGGAGCAGAAGGAGCAAGCTTCAAGAATTAGCTCTCGTTAATTACAGCTCTGACACTTCATCCTTTACTAACTGAATTTTCTGATGGTAAAAATGAGGAAATTACTTCATGCTCTGCATTTTATACCTGATGGGTTGGTTAGGAGACTCATGTGACCCTGTGTGAAAATACTTCGAAAATAATTAAGTGCCATGAAAGTGTAGAGGGTTATTAATTGTGACTCACATTGATTAAGTACTTATGTGCCAGGTATTGTGCTGACATTTTATCTTTCCCCACCTCAGTTAACCCTTCTGTAACCGTTGGCAGTGGATACGATTATCAACATTCTAGAGAGAAAGAAACCGAGGTGTACAGTGATTATGTGCCTAAGAGATGATCAGGCCTAAGAGAGATTTCAGTCGGATCAAACCTATTCTTCAACCCAGACCTGCCCTCTCTCACCAGCTCTGCTATCATAGGAAACACCGGATAGGTGAATGGGCAGTACCTACAGCTTCCCGATGGTGCCCGCAGGCATCATGGTGTGTGTGCGTGGTTTAAACCAAGTGCTTTGCTGGTGAAAGAAGAAATGCAGAGTCTTGGAAGAGAAAAAACATTTCCAAGGAGACTCAAATATCCCTTTGCCTCATGTATGCACAGGCACGTCCACTTCAGCCCTGGGTATTTAACCAAGCTAATTTGAAACTGATATTCACAGCTTGCTGTGGTGGCACTGATTAATCTGTTAGATTGTGGTAACAAGCTGAGGAATTGTTGGTTCAACTGCTCTCTTCCTGCCCAGGAGTCCAGGGAGCCCTGACTTGCTTTTGCTTTGTCCTTACTGCCCTGGGTTTCCTAAAGCATCTAAATCAAGAAACCAGGCCATTTTAGGACAAAGTTTGAAGCTGGACTACAAGAAGCAGAGAGATGGCAGCTAATATTGGGGTGTGTGTGTGTGTGTGTGTCTGTGTGTGTGTGTGTGTGTGTGTGTGTGTGTGTGTGCGCACACATGTCCATTTGCTACTGTAACTCCAAAATATCCTGGTTCAAAGCCTTATACTTGGAGCAAGAGGCACAACAATGTTTACAAATAGAACCTCCCCTGTCCTCCATCTCCACAGAGCGTGGCCAAGCAGATGAGAGGAGAGAACAGAAAAAAGGTGAACCTTTGGGGGAGAGGCTTTATCTTTGTTGTTACAGTGGACCCGTCCCAGCTCCAAAGGAAGGGGGTGACAGCAAGCAAGTTCCACACCATTCTTCCTCTTTGCCACCTGTGACCCCTGTTCCTCTAAATTGTATGCCAACGGTAGAAGTACCAGCTAGAGCATCTCATCATGTGGCAGCGAGAGGAATGATCTACAGACAAACCTGCAGATGCTGGTCCACCCCAGCTTGAACAGTACAGAGGTATCACCACACCTCCCCATTCTTCATCCCTCCTGGATGGAATAACACGCAGAGTTGATGATGGAAAGAGGCCTGGAGGAACTTGGGCTTCTCTCCAACATGCTGGAATCCTCCCAAGCACACCCTGGAGCCCAGTGCACAAACCACGCCAGTCAGTCAACATCCAACATCTTATTTATTCCTCAGAACACTCTCAAGAATGAAGTAAATCTTATTGTTCTCATTTTCGGAGAAATTCCAGGAGTTGCAGTGCATTATCCAGATAATAATGTGGAATGAGGACTCCACTGGTCGGGTTTCTGGCTGACCTGTGCACCTATTCTCAGCAGTCACAATTGGAAATCCATATATTGGGTATGTCCCAAGTCTAGCAAAAATGGCTTCCTTTTGGGTTGCCTCAGGATGGAAGCATCCCTGTGTGTTCTATGCTCTTCATGGGAAGCATAGTCATCATTGTTTCCCTTCAGACTCTCTGCCTGAGTCACCGTCTCTCTGCACTTTGTGTTCACCTCCCAGTGTCTTGCTTAGCTTTCTGATTCTCTTGTCATCTGCCTAAGAAATCACTTCCTGCATATATTAGGAACTTGGTCATCTAACTGTCCCCTGAAGATTTTTATTTTAAAAGAAAGCAAAATGGAACACTGATAAAAATGTACCAATCCTTCAAGTGGGAGCAGATCACCAGGATTTGGAGGGGGCAGAAAATGATATTTCAGGGATCATAAGGCTCACAACCTGGCATAGACTAGTGAACATTCATAAACATTTAAACTAAGCTCAGAGGAACACACATGTGATTCTGGTTCTGTGGAAGACTGACTCAAATAACCCTACCTGTCTCAAAAGGATGAATCCTCCTTAGAAATAAGAAATTTCCTGCATCTCTGCGGCCCAAATCAGGTCCACTTTGTCCCAGGAAAGGCAGCCAATCAGAGCACATGTTCTTCTTGGCAACTTCGTGTCATGCTCAGGTACAACCTCTGTCTGACACATGTCACCCAGTGTATGGTGGCTCCCAAAGATTCACAAGCCTAGGATTTCTGTTTCACTCAAACCAGCAGAACCTGCTGTCTGAGCCCCATAGGGATGAGGAAGCCTCCTTTCTGACCTCCCATTTTGAGTGTAGAAATGCAGACTGCAACAGAAGATCTGCAGAGAGGAGGAGGTGAACTAGAGAACGTCACCATGGTAACATCTTTTCCCAGCATCATTTTTTCTCCGGACCAAGCCCATCTCTAAAGCAATCCTTTCTGGAGCTATAGCCCTGTGAAGAAAGGGCCATGAATTTGCAACTCCCTCGTGTGTCACACTCAAGTGATCTCTCTGCCCTCCTCCAATTCAGGAGCTTCTGCTGTGAGTCTGAGTGTTTATTTACTATTCTGTTAGGCAGAAGGTTTTTGAGTTCCTTTTCACTAACCAGCTGCCCTGCTTTCAGTCCCTAAACAGAATGTAATAAGCTATCGGAGCTTGGGCTTTAAATCACCTTTTTCTTTTGCTATATTTTCAGAGACTACCTACACCTGGTACATACATGGTAGGTATTTAGTAAATATTTGTTTAATGAGGACAAGTCTAATTTGAAAAATAAGAAATGAATGCATAGGTTCATATGAAAGTAGGCAGTTTTAGTATTATGTATAGATTCCCATGATCATGTAGCTGGACGTTAAAGGACAGCAGCTGAGTCCCCACCCTTTGACATATATTGGACCATAACTGCAGTTTGTTGGGATGGAGAGATGGCTCATTGACTAAGAACACTGCTGCTCTTCCAGAGGACCTAGGTTTCAATTCCGAGCACCCACATAGCAGCTCATACCTGTCTCCAACCCCAGTTCCATGAAATCTGACACCCTAGCACAAACATACCTGCAGGCAAAACACCAGTGAATGTAAAACAAAAATAAATTATATATATCCGGCTTGTTTCTTACTAAAGTCAATGCAAAGGGAAGGGTTATCCTACCTACGAGATAAAATTTCTCATCCTTAAACTTTTAACACAGATCCTATGTATTATATAGTGGTGGTTAATATAGATTCTCAACTTGACAGCATCTAGATTCAACTAAGAAAACACTCTGGACAGGTCTATGGGGATATATCCTGGATGGATTGACTGAGGAAGGAATGAACACTGTCCCCCAAGACTGGGCAGCACCCTCTTATGGTGACAAATAGAAGCCCAGAGTGGGGGGTCGGTGGGGGTGGACTGTAACATGCTGCTCTTGCCTGCCCATCTTTTGTTTAGTTTTTGAAACAATGCCTCACTGTATAGCTCTGGCTGCCCTTAGAACTCGTTGTGTAAACCAGGCTGACCTCGAACTCACAGAGATCCACAGGTCTCTGCCTTTATTGCTCTTTGCTCATGCGATCTGGGATCTGGGATCTCGTTACTGCTATTGCTGCGGCAATTAGCAATTGCAGTTAATGCTACCTGGAACTAACAAGCCATTCTCTTTTGTATAAAAAAACGATGTTGCTATTTTGGTTCAAATTATATATATATGGAAATTCATATATATGGGAATTCATGTATATGGGAATTCATATATATATGGGAATTCATATATATACATATGGGAATATATATATGGGAATATAATATAATATATATATATCCTCTGCAGAAGTAATTACAGCTGACTATGAGCTGCCTAAAACAGGTGGAACTGAATCCAGGTTCTCTCAGCAAGGGTAGTAATTACTCCTAGCCCTGATCCTTCTACCCAACCCCCTTTCTTTTTAGGAGAGTGGTTCTTGAATTTATATGTGAAAGCAAACATGGCCGCTTGTTTAAGTTGAACCATCTTGAGCTGGTGAGATTTGAAGAAGGAGTATACACAAGTTTTCCTAGTTACTCACACAGCTTTTCTGTAAGTTTTAAACTTTCAAAATTGAAAAAGAAAACAGAAAAAAAAATGGCAGGTTTCTGTATTCGAAACCACTGCAGTATGTCAGGAAAATGCTTCAAGTAATTTGTATGTACGTTACAAATGGATCCAGTCTTGAAAAGCTCGCAGAAAACTTCAAAACCATTGTTACACAAGTGAATCTGAGATACAGAAGTGCATGGTGAAGAGCGGTACAGCAGATGCTAATTTGCATATGGTATTTTTAGGAAGGCCTGGTTCACAACCATCTAAAGTAGATAGTATGACAGGTTGACAGGTGAGTAGCACTCTGCTCAAACCTCTCAACAAACCACCCCTCAGCCTGGCTTTTTCTGTGGACTTCAAAAAGGCCAATGGTATCTTGAAATATCTAAATGTTGAGCCGTCAGGTGGAAGCCTGTGTGTCCCTCCTCCTCATGTCAGTGATTCTCATTCATACAGATGACCTAAATTGTTGATGTCTTTGCCACTGTGCTAGGCTTATGCCACCTGTTCCTGCAATCAAGGAACTATTCACAAATAACCAATTCCACAAAATTATCAGAACAGGGAAAGCGACTATCAGCAGCAGCCTGTGTTCCACGTGGACAATTACTGAGGACTTCCTCTTCTCAGGATGTCAATGGCATCGGAGATTCTCATTAGGAAAAGGGAGCAGGAACAATAAGGGTGATGAACAAGGAAACTTAACGGAGAGGGAAATCTCATAGACCTTAAGAGTTAGCTATGGAAGGCCTGTGTAGCAGTGATGAGCATATCACAGACAGAAACTTACAGGCAGCACAGTGCATTTAATCCTGAACCAAGGTATGTTTCTGCAGATGGGTGTGTCTCCATGTTGTCACATGACCAGTTAAAAAGGAAAAACATTAAGCAAAACATGCTTATTCTGCTTATATCTTTCTTTAGATCTTTTATTCTTCTCTATCATACACTATATGTATATCTTTTTGTCATATTCCATAGGTAGCTCTCAAAGTAAAAAAAAAAGTTAAAATAATGTGTGTGTGTGTGTTGTGTGTGTGTGTGTGTGTGTGTGTGAGACTATTCAAGATCGATGTTTATGTGTATATAGTACTGAGAATGGAATGTAAGGTGAGGCGAACATGATAACCACTACACTACAGAAACCACCTGAGAATGGAATGTAAGGTCTCCTTTTATACATTCAGTCCTTGAGCAGTTCCTTCCCATACAGATATAAATGAACTAATGAAGGGTTAGCAAGCATGACTGTAGCAGAGGCTTGCTATCTGTTCAGTGGTCTTATGTTTTGGAAATTTTGTTTTGGAAGCCAGTGATCATATTATAAAGTACCATACATTAGAACTTGGAAAAATAAGAAGACATGTAGAGAATTGACCTTGGGTGCCCAGCTCTAGATGAGTTCCTGGTAGACTACAGCCAGTTTGTGACCTCAGAAGCATATGTTCCCAAAAGCCAGTAATTCCCCTCCAAAATGCAAACACACAACTATACAAAATAACTAATTGTTGATGTTTTAGTCAACTGTGTTTTGGAGTATATTTCATTTAGCAGTAAGCTAGTGTTTAACATAGCAATTGGTGCCTATAAATTGAATGTTGCTAGAACAGAAATCTATACTACATGTCATTAGATTAGGACACAACAGATGTTTAAAGAGTTTTATACACAAGGTCCTTTGTGTATGTGGTGCTGGCAATGGAATCTAGGGTCCTTGGATACTAGGTGGAAACTACACCACTGAGATACATTTCCAAGCTCTTAAGGGCAGGTGGAAATGTTATATTGTTCATGGCCACCTGGAAAGGCAAACAGGTTTATTAGGCCAAATGAGGGCCTTCCTGGGGTTTTGATGGGATAGAACAAGTTTTCAAGGGCTAACCAGGTTGTATCAGCAGGTTCCAGTGAGAGAAATGGCTTCAAAGTATTTAATACTGGCCCCAGTGTGATGATGGAGGTGGCACACTGGGAAGAACTGTTGGGAAAAGGAAGTGGTTGGAGGATATTGGTCATAGATTGGTGAATAGGATGGATGCTGTGTACCCTACTGCATCCTAATTCTTATGCAGACTTAACATCCAAAGTGACAGAGTTCAGACATTGAGAAAATAAATTTATCTATTTATAGATTTAAACATGGTGATGCTGACTAGCCATCTTGATGGAACTGGCACTCATGTAGGAAGGAAAAGAACATATCTTGTCTGTGTTGTAGACAGCCATACACAAATCAGGAAAATGTCTCTCAGCAGCTAATAGCCCAAGTGATTCCCAATTTTGGAGTCCTCACCCTCCAGAAATAAGAAAGATCTTTGTTATTCAAGCCCCCCAGTCTATATTATTTTTTTAATAGTAGACGGAGACAGGGGCTTTTTATACATGAAAGGTGCTCCACATGGAATTTCTCATTGTCTTAAGGATTTGGCCAGATCCTCTTAGGTCCAAAATGCCGCAGCATCATTAACAAACAAGGTGTGAAATGCATGACTATTGGGGGATTGGGAACTCAAAGGTAGAAGAAGCCTAAAGAATTTGGAGACTGCTGAACTTCTAGAACGATAAGAGATGTCTACTGAAAGCTGGAAGAAGAACCAGGCTACAGGCTATAGAAAACTGAAGTGATTGTCACTGTTGGTAACCTAGAAAGTAGCTATTATAACCACGAGGTTGAAAACATCTCTAAAGAGACTCCCAGGCAGAATACTCAGCCTAAACCTGTGTCAGGGTTTCTGTTGCTGTGGTAAAACACCACTACCCAAACTAACGTGGGGAGGAAAGGAAGTATCCTGCCTATGCTTCTACAACATGGCCCGCCAAAAAGAAGTCTAGGCAGGAACTCAAGGCAGGAACCTGAATGTAAAAACAGAAGCAGAAGCTATGGAGGAAGGTGGATTATTGGCTCTCTTCTCTTAGTTAACTGAACTTGCCTTCTTATGCAGCTCAGAACCAGCTGCTCAGGGGTAGTATCACCCGCAGTAGACTGGGCCTCCCCACATGGAAGACAAAGCCTCCATAGACTTCACCACCGGGCAATCTCACAAGTAGCCTTTTCTCAATTAAAATTCCCACTTCCAAGATATACCTAGGTTTGTGTCAAGCTCACCAAGACCACCCATCACAATTGGTGTCCTCTGGTTTTGAAGAGCTACAGTGAGAAGCTGAAGAGACTGCTGTTCAGTTTTCAAGCTCAACTTGGAGGCAATCTCTCCCACTTACGAACTTCTGGTTTACACAACATGACATTTCCTTATTTCCAATGTCTCCAGCTGGTAAAACATTTAAAAGAAAGACACAATCCTACTTATACTATACATGGAAAATGAAGTTACCTCTGATTCATTCTCATGGGTTCTCAGAAATGCTACATCGATGTTGTTTAAAGTTGAAGGGTTGCAAACTACAGGCATATTTGACTTGCCACTTGTTTTTAAGTAAAGTTTTATTGAAACACTGCCATACACATTTGCTTACATTACATCTATGGCTGCTTTTGCAGTATAATCACAGAGGCCATATGAATCACGGTCATGTTTCTTGCGCAATATTTACAGAAAACAGTTGGTGGTCCCATGTAAAAAGCAGGTAACTCTAGCTATAGTTTGTTATGCGGAAGATAAATGAGACCAATATTTATCAAGAAGTCTAACATTTTACTAGGACTGAGTGAGTGCTACAATGAGAGAGAACTATAAGAAGAGCAAAGTAGGGATAGAAAAGCAAGAAAATGGCTAGAGAGGGGGATGAGGTATCAGAAAGAATTTGATAGGAAGAATAGAATGAGAAGGAGAAATGCTCATAGAAATGTGTATGTGCTCATAGTGCTTGAACTGTGCAATTTCTGGTTAGTTATAACTTCCTGTTTTTGTCTTGCATACAATCACTGTTAATATGCTACACTTGATTAAAGCATCCACGTTGCTTCATAGAACATCCACTTTTCCCATATCCAACCCTCAGAACTCTGCCATTGCTGTCTGCTAAGGATCCTAAACACTCTTCGGGTAGTAACAGTCACACGATATTTCTGGCCAGAGACACAATCAGAAATCATTGGTGGGAATTTTCCAGGAAGTCTTTTAAAAAGAGGACAGACAGGTGGCTCTTTACTTTCTTTTGTCATTTCCCTTGTTCTCCTGTTGGGAACATGAGTGCAATTTGCATAATTACTAGCTATGGTTGTCAAGGAACAGCAAAGATGGATGCAGTATGCTGGGGACGGGCAGAAAGTCAAGAACCTGGGTCCATTTGAGAGTTTTCAGATGGTCATGTCAGCCTTGGGGGATCAAGCTGTAAATATTCGTATGAGCAAAACAAATCCTTTCTGTATGTATACCATAATTTCGTGGGTATATGACAACGAAATGGATCATAATTATTATTACATATCTAGTCTTTGTTTTTTCCATGTCTTCTCAGAAGTCAAGGAGGCAGGACTTAAAATAGCTAGTCGTATCACATCTACATTTAAATCCAGGGAGAGAATTAATGCTTGTATGCCTACTCAGTCTCAACATACTTTCTACAACACTTATCCAAGATCCCCTGCCGATCCAATGGTGACACCCACAGTGGCAAGACCTTTCACCTGAGTTACTGAAATCAAGGCAAACCCCTACAGACATGCCCATAGGCCAACCTGATTTGGACAACTCTTCTCTGAAGACTCTCTTGCTGGGTGATTCTAGACTAGGTCGAGTTGATGGTTAAAGCTAAGCACCACCCCTACATTCATAAGCAATAATGGACAAATGCATTCTCCCGATATTTTGACTTTCAAGGAACAAGATATATAAATTAAACTTAATTACTGTAAAATTATATCAGATTGCTTAAGCTAACGCATCCTAAATTGCCCCAAATTTCACATTCCTTGTAATCGACTACTGGAATAGTTTGAACATTTTACATATTGGAGTATAGAAAGAAGTATGTATGGTACAATGAAATCAAGAATCCTGCACCTATTTTGCATTTATGAAAAACTATAAATTGATCTAATGTTATAAGTACTTACAAACTAATCTTTCCCCCTAGGCCAGTGCTTCTCAACCTTTCTAATGTTGTGAACCTTTAATACAGTTCCTCATGTTATAGTGACCCCCCAACCATAAAATTATTTTCATTGCTACTTCATAAGTGCAATTTTGCTACTGCCATAAATTATAGTGTACATTTCTGATATCTGATATGCAGGTTACCTGATATATGATTCCAAGTGGGTTGCAGCCCACAGGTTGGGAACCACTGCTCTAGGATGTTTTCTCTTAAGCCAACCAACCTCTAATTCTCTATGGACAGTTCAAGTCAATTCCAATACCCACTACTTGCCACTAGCCTCGAACTCACAGGCTAAGGGCTCAGCTCCACAAACCTCTTTTCTACTTCAGATTTGTCACAAGTCTCCAGAACCACCTGTTAAACTGATTCAGTATCTATTGGAAGCTTCCACAGCTCCTTCATACAGCTTGATAATTTGCTAGAATGGATTAGAGAACTCCAGAAAATACTTTGCTTGTGTTTGCTATGCTATATTATTATAAAAGATAAGAAAAGCTAGATAAAGATAAGAGGTAATGGAAAGTCAGAGCAGCCGTGCCCTCTTTGACTGTGCTAAAGCAAGTGGAAGTGTTTAGCAACCTACACGCTCTCCGAGTCTCCTCATTCATTAACCACTGCAGCCACTCTCTTCTCTCCCTTTCAGAGTTCATGAGGTTGGGTGGAGAGATCCCAGTGTTCACTTGCAACTACATGTTACTGATGAAGAACCCTCATTAGACAGCCTAGGAACTGGATCCAGCCTATGCAATCTCATTAATCTACCATGCTCAAAGAAGCCCTGTCCATGTCACAAAAGTCATTCCCATGACACAAATAATTCCAAAGGTTTTAGGGGTTTTATGCCATGGACAAGGGATAAAGTCCAAATAGAGTTGGTTTTAAAAAAGAATTGCTATTTATTCTTGACATGTGCAGACATACAAAGTCTTTGTGTGCACTTCCTCTTGACCCTTCTTCACAGAAGTGAGTTTATGCCTGGTACATAAATATGGCCAATGGAACTCAGGACATGGAGTATTTTGCTTAAAGATATTTATCAACCTGCTTTCTAACTATGTATCTCTCTACCCACAGATTAACGGCATTCACAGCCCTCATCAGAGAAGCGTCTTGTGGCATCGGTGGCATAAGGAGACTCAAAAATGGCCGAAGGGCAGAGTATAGGAGTGTCTAAGAAAGACTGTAAAGGGCTGAGGAGTTAGCTCAGTGGTAAAACGCTTGCCTAGCAAGCGCAAGGCCCTGGGTTTGGTCCCCAGCTCTGGAAAAAAAAAAGAAAGAAAAGACTGTAAGGCCAGGGGGCACTGGGACAAATAGTATTCTTATGATACCTCATTTTCTAATTTTCTTTTTTTCTTCTGGAGACCATAAAAACAGCAATAGATATTCAAAGTCCATATTTCCCCAGCAGTGAATAACAAGGGTATTAACTACTTAAAATTATCAGGTCAAAAACCTGGAAAAGGAAGCAGTGGTGAGCAGTTTGAAAGCATGGGCATAGCATTGAGTATAGATGTTGGAAGTCATGTCTTATATGCTGCATGGCATTTCCATCACGCATTCTTCATAAAATTCCAGATTTTCTGAGGCAAAGGTTTCATATGAAGGAAGCTACAGAGACATTTTAACTCGGGTGGAGCCTCCCCCTTGGAAAAGTGGATTTCTTCAGAAATAGATTCATTAAAATTAGATAATTTCTTCACGGAATTCTTATCAACCTTAGTATTTTTGGAACCTCTGAGTACTTCCCATCATGGTAGAATGTGCAGGTTTTCTGCCTCTTCTGTCTGACAAGAATATTGATAGCCCTTGATTATGAATATTGATAGACTATGAAGATGAGGCTTCCAGTTACAAAGCAGAGGAAATTTACCCCTGAAGCAAAAGTCTGAGTCAACCAAGCTACTTTCTAAAAAGGCAACCCAGAAATTAGTCAGGTCTTTGAAAATGAAAGATTTTCAGACAATGACATTATTAAAGCTACTCTCATGGGGCTGTCCTGGTCAGGTTCTTCCTGAAATGCTAATGTGCACTGAGGTATTCACCACTTGGAGTGTTTTGCCTGGAAATTTAACTCCCTTTTTTTTCTTTTTCTTTCTTTCTTTCTTTTTTTTTTTCTCAGAGCTGAGAACCGAACCCAGGGTGTTGCGCTTACTAGGCAAGTGCTCTACCACTGAGCTAAATCCCCAACCCTGAAATTTGACGCTCTTACTTCAAGCACCTTTGAAGCAGCTGTTTGGCTTAACCTCGACCATGCATTAACCTTATACTCAGTCCCCAATCCATTTGGTGACCCATGACCTCATATGAGCTTACCTACCATCCAGTCATGTAGCCCAGCATAAGACAAAAGCATACTATATCTGTAGCCCAGTTACTGTGCGGAGGGTCCTACCAGTCCTCTGCAAAATGCTGCCCCCCCCCAAAAAAAAACTCCAAAGAAAAAACCCACAAAAAAGAAATGCACTCAGGCACATTGGTGTACACACACAGAACAAGGCAACACTCAAACATTAGTGGCTTCTTTAAAAAGTTGAAGGATGAAAACAACACATGATTCTGACCCCTTTTCTGTTTTAAGAAAGATATTTTACTACAAAACATTCTTTTCAATCTAAAGGGTTTTTTTTTCCTTTTTAGCAACAGACGCTTTCAAACTTGTTTCCCAGTGCCTGCATTTACCAAAATACTTAATCTGTTCTGATCATTTCATTAAAGAAACCAGCAAAGAAAAGCTATTTTTCTCCCCCCCAAATACAGACACAAAAACAGACTATTCATTTATGAAATCACTAACTTCTAACTATGAAGTGCTACGCAGACCTAGCCCAGAAAGCCACACAAAGGCCTGGCCAGACACTGGGATGGAACTACTCTTAAAAAAAAAAAAAAAAAAAGTTAACCAGATTTTAAGTGAGGAAAAAAAAACAAAAACAAAAACAAAAAAAACCAGACAGATCCATCTGTAAGATGTGAGCATGACATGTCCAGAATAAATGGTCTTAATATTTGCATATGGATCATAGTCAATCCAAAAATATAGAGGCAGATGCGTGTCTATGTTAAGCATATACTCACATAAATGTGAGACGCGCCATCTGCATTTATTATACCTTTGCTTATATGTAAAGTAACTTACACTAGCATTTGCTTTTGAGGAAAAGTAAGGCAAACCGCAAGGCTCACACAGAGGTGACAGGGAAAACTAAAACACAGAAGAAAATGTATTCTCTAACTTTGCGGCATCCTCGTGTAGGTCTCTAAAATGAAGACTAATGGCTTTGCTGATCTGTTGCTAATAGGGGTAGATTAAGGAAGCAGTGTAGTTAGAAGCTAGCAGAGATGAGTAAGCCTAGGGATAACAACAGGGAAACTGAGTGTTTCTAGGCGGGGGAGGGGAGCAGGAATCATGAAGTGCATAGAAAGCAGAACCAGTGTGTGCTTGGCGGTTGTGTATGTTGTTGCTTCGCTGGGCTGATCGAAACACTGCCAATTTGTTTTGGTTTGTTTCCTGCTATCCTAATGGATGGCTATCACCAAGCTGTTGATTGTGTCATTGTTCAGTTGGCTGGATTCGTTCATTAAGATGGATGAAACGTTTGCACCAAGTGTCTCATGGTCAGATGATTTTGGTCACCTAAATAACATTAATATCGATTATGGGGAGATCTGAACACCATGCACTCTCTTCTTCTTCTTCTTCAGGATGTGCTATTCTAGTGACTATTTTCATGCTATGCTTGTTTTCAAAACAGTCTCAGAGAAATAAGTTGCAGCTAAAGAAGATCTAAAATTAACACAGACCGACAGCATAACTATATTAACACACAAAAATCTGTAAGCATATTATAAGTAATAAATTCAGGAACACCACCTACCACTGAGATGCTAGGGTTTTTTTTAAATTGGATATTTTATTTATTTACATTTCAAATGTTATCCCCTTTTCAGGTTTCCCCCTCTGGAAACTCCCTATCCCATCATCCCTCTCCCTGCCTCTAGGAGAGTGCTCTCCCATCCACCCACCCACTCCAGCCTCTCTACCCTGGCATTCCCTTACACTGGGGCATCGAGCCTTCCAAGGATCTAAGGCCTCTCCTCCCTAGGCCATCCAACAAGGCCTGCTGCTGCATATGAGGCTGAGCCATGGGTCCCTCCATGTATACTTTTTGGTTAGTGGTTCAGTCCCTGGGAGCTCTGGGGATGTGTGTGTGTGTGGGGGGGGGGGATCTGGTTGATTGATATTGTTGTTCTTATGGGTTGCAAACCTTTTTAGCTCCTTTAGATGCTGTTTTGGAAAGGCTACAAGATAAACTTTTCCTATGGAATTATCAAATTAAGCTTTATGGTCCTGACAGACTTTCTTCCACAATCCACGCTCCCCTCCCCAAGTATAATTTCAGGTCAAATTTTAAAAGTAAATTGGATTCTAGCAACTGTAGAGTATTGTTCCCTATGTCCATACTGCATTCACAATGCTACAAACCACCAGCCTTAGCGCTTTCTCATGCCCAGAAGAATGTCCAATGAAGCTGGGAAATAAGTCTGGAGCCCTGGGCTCAAAGTTTAGCTGTAACTGAGGAACTTTCTCCATGTTTTATGGCAATTCTTTGCCAGCCTTCAGAAGCAAACACTGACATTCCAGGGTGAGCCCTGGCTTCCTGTGGAGTCCACGTCCCGGTTCTGCCCCTGATGTTGACCTTGCCTGCGTTTTCGTTATTCCATCTTCTTCTGTCTTGATTGTAGTCAATCATCCAGAGACCTGCCTCTCTCTGTGCCCAGAGTGCCAGCTTCTAGTGCAGTGCATTTGGCCAGCCCCCGGGGCCCCACCTGGCACCTGTCACTCCACCCCAGGAATCAGAACCTTGCCCAAACTCGGCCTTCTGTCGGGGATTCTGCAGCATATGGGCACATCCCCTAGAATCATGGACCGCCACCTGCCTGGCTCCCAAGGGGTCACCCACTGCTGTGCCCTGTCCTTCCACATTGGACCTAATGCTCAAGATTGCCTGCACCATGCTTGTGCTTTCTCTGTGTCCCTTTCCTTCCTGAACTATCTCTCTACATCTACCTCCATGGCTCTTGTCCCGCTAGTCCAATATTTCCAAAACTAATGTTTCTCATCACTTAGGCCTCGTTCGATCTAGCAGAGGAAATATCAGAGTAGGGTAAAAAAAAAAAAAAAACCCTAGAACTTTTTTTAGCTGTTTCAATAGTGAATTTAATAATACTGTGACCCTAAAGGCTTAGCCCGGTAATCCTAAGTAGTCATTTTGACTTTCTGTATCTGTTATCTGAACTGTAAGGTGAAGGGCGTTAGAGCATGAGCCCCAAACTCCCTTTAGTTATAATTTCCCTTTCATTCTACAAAAAGCCTGAGGCCTTGGCTTAGAGATGTAAAGGCATTGTAAAATAAGTATGCATACAATTTATTAAAAATATCTATACCTCTGAGACTCAAATGTCAACATCTTCCCTTCACACTTGACACTATATATGATTACATTCGTGATCTGGGAAGGGAAGTGGGCAGCATACTGGTGATACACATCTATATTCAATTTTATACTCACAGCTACATTAAATTTTTAGTTATTTAAGACAGAGTGATCCACAAGCAGCTACAATGTCAGAAAAATAAATAGAAAAAAATTAGAATGTCGATTACAAAAATATCAGTGAATGTGTCACGGAAGAAAGATGATTCAAATCAGGTGCTTCTTAGGCCTGGAAAGACTGTAGAAACCATGTCCAAACTATCCAGGGATAACTTTGGTAAAAATTTCAGTGGAGTAATGTAAATTAATTGTCAACACTATTTAGAAGTGATTAGCAGGAGAACTGATCTAGTTCTCTCTCTCTCTCTCTCTCTCTCTCTCTCTCTCACACACACACACACACACACACACATATTAAATATAAGAAGCTGAGAGTCATCCATTTGATGAGGGTTCATTAACTTCCATGAATATGTCCCAGAGTTGTCACATGAGTAGGTCCCAGAGTTGTCACATGAGTGTGTTCCAGAGTTACATGAGTATGTCCCAGGCCCTTTCCTGGGAAATTGGAGACATGATGATGAGCAAAACTGAATTCCTTCCCTTAAAAATATTGGCGGTTTCTCAGTTTCTCTATCTAATGGTGAAAACATATGGGCAAATAAACACTGTCAATAGCATGTGGTAAGTGCCTCTGTGAGAAAGAATAGCCACACAGAAGACCAGGTGACCTGAGGAGAGTGCTCTCCTTACAAGGCAGAGTCCATTTTAGCTGGTATTTGGAAGAAGGAGAATTCAACCACTAAACAATGGAGGAACCATTTGGTGAATTCAAGTCAGTGTACATTCACAAAGGCACAGAGATAATGAAAGCTTAGACATCTGCGAAGAATGGAGGAAATTGGACATATAGGGCTGGGATTGGAGAGAGAGGTGGGCAAGCTGCACTAAGGGTGAGGTACTTGAGTGTTTTTCTGCATTAGAATGACTTGCTGTGGGGCTTGAAGTAGAAAACGGATCTGCCTGAAAAAATGATTCTGTATTTAAGGAGAAGATTGATATGACAGCCTGTACCAGGCGAATTAGAAAAATATTCTTTAAAAAACATGTTTACAGTAAGAACTATAAGTATTGTCACCTAGAGGATTTCATGACTTACTGAATAGAGGTAGAGAAAAACTAAGAGACTTTTGGGATATTTTAGATCTGGGTAAGTGGGTAGGTGGTGGTCCTATATAGCAGAATAGGGATTACAGGAAGAGGTGCATATTGTGAAGAGAGGATTCAGGGGGAAGAGAAGATGTTCATTTTGGGAGAATGAATCATGAATATGGAGAAGTGCATTTGAAGTAGGATTCCAATAATGTCTGGGCTGAAAATAGAGGTTTGGGAGTCCCACATTAAACCGTGGTGGTGGTGGCGGGATCTGTGGGCAACGCTCAGAATGCCCAAGCAAGTGGTGGCAGAAAGCGAAACCTGACAAGAAGGAGAAGGCAGGTAGAGATGTAAATCAAAGTTAGAAGCTAGATGTCACCGAGACACAGATAAAAGGAAACTAAAGAAAAATGAAATAAAGCAAAACTAGTGAGTTCAAAAGCAGCAGAGAATCCTTGAAAGGTAAGAAATGAAACGGTATGCATGTGGCCCCTCTCTCTCTCTCCCCCCTCCCCGTGTGTGTGTGTGTGTGTGTGTGTGTGTGTGGGTGTGTGTGGGTGTGTGAGAGAGAGAGAGAGAGAGAGAGAGAGAGAGAGAGAGAGAGAGAGAGAGAGAGAGAGAGAGAATGAACTTCCTGGTGACTTAATTATATTTACTAATGTAATGAATGAAAAAAAGCAAAATGAGGTAGAGAATTGGGGTTGAAGGAAAACATTTTATTAACACAGAGATGGAAGGGACAACAGTGTTCTTAGACGATGAAACAAAACATTTGGTTGAAAGGAAGGTGTTGATATGACAGGGAATAGAAGAACAAGGGCTCTGTGGAACGAAAGGATGCTTTTCCAGTTATGGGGTTGAAACTCCTGCCTTCAAAACTCCTCCACTTGGCCAGGTCCCGTGGCTGTGAAACAGAAAGGTGGCAAAAGAGCAAATGGCTGGAATCTCTGACTGAATCCATTCACTTTGCTGGTGGGAACAAGGTCATGGTGTTAGTTGTCTAAGGAGAAGTAAAACAAGGGTAGATTTCCCTCTGGTAAGGTTAAGGCAGAGAAAAAAATTGAAATGTGAGCTGTTTCTCATAGAAGAAGAAAACATATTAGAAGAGCAGAGGTTCCCGGGCACTGTTTTGATGCTGTGTTTTTAAGAGAAAGCTGGGGTAAGGAGACAAAGAGGTTAATACGAGAGAAGAGGGACAGTTGGCAATCCTGGGGAAGGGGCTGGCTTTGCAGAGGGGCAGTATAATCCTGTTCTCTGGCATGAGGAGGTAGTGACAGCTTCTAGACTTTGTCTCACACTTCATTAACGAAATCTCTAGAGTATCAGTGACAAGGTAGAGAAATTTGGGCTGGAGACTGAGTTAATTGAGCAGACAAATATTTTGTTGGTAATAAATGGTTTGGCCCTTGTATGGAGAGAATATTCTATTTTCATGGCCATAGATACTGTCCTTGGCTCTGTCCTAACAGATTTTTATTAGATTAAAAAGATAAAACAAAACAAACAAAAACCATGTCTCCATCAGATGGGATAACAGTAAGCTAGAAAGGACACAGATGACAGAGATCTGTGGTGGCAGAAGTGAGATCTAAGGAGTTATTGACAAGGAGAAATACCCAGTTAAATTTACAAGATGAAAATAAAAACACTCATATATAGTATTTTACTCAAGTGAAAGGAAACAATCAAACAGATCTTAGCACTAGAACTCGAGAAGTTCAGGGCTGTGGAAAGGACACTTAGGTTTACAGTGTGGCATTTAAAATACAGAAAAGGACACACTGATGCTGACCTAGGCATGGTTGTAGGAACTTCTGTGAACCAACTGTTTTCAGCAATGTGAAAACCAGTATTAAATGCAGTCAGTATTAAAATTATGGAAACTGAAAATTAACAATACATTAAAATGAGTACTAGATACTTTCACTCCTAATTATTTATCCCCTCTTTGTTAGAAGGCTCTCACTGGACTTTTGAAATGGAGGATGCTACAAAGTACATCTTCTCCCATCCCGGAGACCCAGTTTTAAATACTTATCAGTATATTACTGAATAATTTCACTATTAACTGTGTGGATGGAACACATGAGGATAGTTGCCTGCTACACACAGGCACACCCACACACCCACACATATATACACGAACGCACCAAGTTCATACAGTTCTCAGATATAGGTATTGAAATGAAATACGAAAATTATGATGATGGTTTGTGCACCCTTCCAATCACTTCAAATACTAGTTATGGAAGCATACTTAAAACATCTCTGTGGTTAAGAGCACCTCATGTTCTTTCAGAGGTCCCAATTTTGTTTCCCAGCACCCACATCAAGCTGTCCAAACCAACCTGGGGCCACAGGCTTTAGGGTTATCCAGTGCCTCTGGCCTCTGTCTTCTGGGGATACCTGCACTCATGTGCATACCCCATACTCAGCAGCACACATATACACAATTAACAATAAAGAAAAGTAATAAAGATGAATAGTATCTTGGAGAGCAACAGAAAAAGAGCCAACAGTCACATCCAGTGAATTCTAAATGGGGTTGGCATAAAGAAGACTCAAGAAGGATGCCTGAACTCTGTCAGAACACTTGCTGAAATCATGGATGGAATTGATTCATTCTTGGTCACAAGTCATGCAAATAAGAACCACGGGATAATCCCATGGAAAGAAAAATATCCCAAGTTAAAGATGAAAGTGTCTGAAAGTAACATGTTTTCTTTAGTACAAGACATTTTAACCTTTAATAGAATCAAGAAGGGAGCTGTGCCCAGCTAGCATAGGTGCTGTCTAACCTGAAATCTTTGAAGCTCAGCAACATTCAGGTTAAGCCTAAAGGCATGCAGCAGGGACCAATTTCTATGAAGCTAATTACTTCATGGCTGATTAAGAGGGAGCCCACGTCCTTACTGTCATTCAGACCATTAAACACATCCACTTTGATGGACGCCTAGATGATGACAATTTACTAACATTAGGCAGATTCCTCATATGACCAATGTCAGGAATGAGATAGATAAAATTTAATGAAAGCTTCCTAAATTAAAAAAAAAAAAAAGGTCAGTAAAATATTGGAGAGATTAGCTAGCTGCAGGGAGATAAACAAGGTGACATCTGTGAACTCTAGTTAGAAAATTCTGGTCTCCTAATGCTTCAAGGAAGCTAAAGAAATTGGATTTGAATTAACAAGTGTAAGTCAAAGCCAACACACCACTTTCTACCTCTCATGATTTTCATGTGCCCTTGAACGACGATGTGGATGGGTGGATGAGTATGCAGAGTGGCTGCAGACAGCTTTCCAGGATTAACACTTGGGAATTTTGTCTTGGAAATACAGAGGGCTATCTTTGTCATCAAGTAATTTTATGGTGTCTGAATGGTTGACGTATTTTGATGGAATTTGAAGGACATTTGGGATTAAGAGACGAAGGAAGAGTAAAGACTTGTCTCTAAAGACATTGGATGCCCAGGATTGGAAACCAGAAGAACTGTGCAGGAACAGACAGGTAGCTACTACAATCGGTTTAGAGGAAAGTCAAGTGAGCAGCAGTAGGAACATTTACCCCAGTGGCCTAAAATAAAGGGATGGAGAAGAGTTTTGTTTTGTTTTGTTTTTTGTTTGTTTTGTTTAGGAAATCCTGGGACTGGAGCCTATTGGCCACCTGGGGTAGGCCTTATATTCTTTCTAGGGAAAGGATTTTAAGAGAGAAGGGAAGTCTTAGCTTTCAAGCATGAAAGGGTAGAGGCTGCTAAGACTGGATAAAGCAACGTTAAGTTGCGGTGAGGACAGAAGTAGAAAAATAGGTGGAAAAGACTGGGTTATAGAACACCATTCATTCTGGATGGGTCCGAAGTCTCATCCAGATGCTTTAAGTCAAGAAAAGCAAACAATGCAAAGTTATGTAAGTGAAAGTTCTTGTATCATACATAAATTGTACACTATATGTACTATCCCCCCAAACCACCCCAATAACAGAATATTTTACAAGGAGGTATCAAAATAAATGAGGTATCATTGGGCTGGGTATCATGGGTCTAAAAAGCAGATAAAGTTGATAGAGTTAGGAATGTTCTCTCTAAGCAAGGATGCCCTTTCCCATGGAATGGCAGCTGACATTTAATGGAACCCAAATGAGGAGCTGTATTTTTGGAACCTGATAAGAAGAATGTTGGTGATTATTTCTCCAACATATGTGCCTTCAAGAAAGAAGTATAGAATGGGACAAGTTTGGGAATAGTGAGAGATGATCATGATTCTGTAGAAAGAAAATCACTATTAAAACATCTGGGTTTAAAATCAGTATTTGATATTAAGACCAACCACACTTCCTTTTTGTTTTATTCCTTTTCTCCATTCTCTCCCTCCCTCCCTCTCTCCCTCCCTCCCTCCCTCCCCTCCCTCTCTCTCCTTATCCCCCTCCAGCCCCTGCCCCAGGAGAGAGGACTCAAGCAATGTAAGCTTTGCTATGCAAACCTGAGGTCTGAAGTTTGGCGCCTTAGAACCCATTCATAAACTGAGAGGGATCCGCAGGAATACAGGATGTAGCAGGTGGCCTCCATAATTCCTGAGACAAGCACTTCAGGCACACTGGCTGCTCAAGGTTCAGCAAGAAATCCTACATTGGTAAATGAGAGTGATAGATGAAGACACCCTCAAGGTCAACTTTGGGCCTCCACACACGTGTACTTATACATGTGCTAACATGCAGAGATAGTTGCATGCATAACACACACACATACACACACACACACACACACACACTTTATTACTGATTCAATGGCTTTACACCTTATCCAGAACACAGAAACAAATCAACTGGTAGACTCACCCAGTCTGGGCTTTAGAGCTCCTCACTTGTATGGGACAAGATTCACATTGTTGTATGTATGTTTGTATAGAGCTTGCAATAGTGAAATGTTTTAATAGCAATTCACTAGAATTCCTCTCTGTTTCCACTCAATTTCTCCCTTTGTGATGTTTTTCCTTATGCCCGTTGTCTGTTTTGCACTGAATGGATTGCAGACAATTGTGGGAACAGATAAATGCGGTGTTGTCACAGTGTTGCGTGTAGCCTTAGTAGACTGACTGATGTTGCTTCTGGGGACTCCTGTATACCTTTAGGTTGTTGCCAGTTACTTGTGTCTTGAAGGAACACAGTGTGCCAACTCACTGGACATTCTAGCCAGAAGCAGGGGACCAAATGCTGAGTGACACTACACATATGTCTTACACTACCTGGCAGGTGTATCTTGGTTGAGATGCTAAGCAAAGCTTAGAATGCCTGAGTCCTGAAGCTGTTCTTTTGGGAATTAATCCTACCTCCAGCTGTGTAAAATGCTAAGTGGAAGAGTCCATTCTCACCACGACAGATCAAAATGAAAGTTCCTTCTGTCAAGAATTACTCAGATAATGCCTTATATACAAACACAAGCTGTCATACATATTTTTTCTCATTTAATAGCAATCATTTAAAATAGCATTTTCTCAGGATTCATGTGCTTTTGTAAAACTGCCAGTGCCCTACACAACAAAATCTATCTGTATGGGCCAGTGAGATGGCTCAGTGGGGAAAGGCACTTGCTGCCAAGCCTGACAACATGGGTTTGATTCCCTGGATTGACATGGTGGAAGGACAGAACCAGATTCCCAAAAGTTATTCTCTAACCATAAGCCCAGTAGCATGAGCACATACACATATGTACATATACAGGTATATACAAATTAATAAATGTGATAAAATATGACAAAAAGTCTCTACATGGAGTCTCATGTATTAAGTCTTTCTGATCTCAACAATAAAAAAAATAAATTCTGTGGAAGAAAATAAAATATTATCTTTCTATTCTCTTAAAAGTTTCTTTTGGGTTGGGCATAGTTAACACACAGTTTTAACCCCAATACTTGAGAGGTAGAGGCAGGTGGATCTCTGTGAGTTGGAGGCCAGCCTGGTCTACATAATGAGTTTTAGGACAGCCAGAGCTACATAGTGGGACTCTGTCTTGAAGGCAATTATTTTCTTTTGTACAGTGAATGCCATACAAAAAATGCCATCAGATTATGATTCTTAAAATGCAAGGATATGAAAAATCTGATACAGACATGTATCAGAAAGTTATAAACTATTAAATTTTCAGGGTTGTCATTATGAACTATTAACCCTCACTAAATCACAAAAGCGACATTTTCCCTTGTTCTAAATACTCATTTCATACTTGACCTTTGCTGTTGTAGATTTGGTTGTGTTTTCTTTTCTTTTTGACAAAGTCTCATGTGTCCCAGGCTGGCCTCAAACTTGCCATGTGACTGAGGGTAACTTTGAGCTTCAGATTGTCCCACCTCTACCTTCACAACAGATTGCAGGTATGTGCTACTATGTCCAGTTTATGTTGTGGTGGGGATAAAACCGAGGTTTTCATGTATGCTAAGTAACGAACTGAGCTATATTTCCCATCCTCGATGTAATTTGCTCTTGTGCATGTATACATGAACATACACATGCCCACACTAGCTAGCCAGAAGACAGCATTGAATGCCAATCCTCAGGAGTCATCCACTTTGCTTTGAGGTAGGGTCTCTCATCTTCCTAGAGCTCACAGAGATTCAGCTAGAGTGGTTTACAAACCCCAAGGCTTCCCCTTTTCCCACCTCCCCTGAACTGGGATTGTATCTATGCAAGCCTACAGCAGGCTTTTCATTTGTGTTCTGGGGATCAAACACAAATCTTCCTGCCTGTGTGACAAACACATCACTTACTAAACTGACCTATCTTTCTAGCTCCCTGTGATTTTTATTGTTATCATTTTTAAAAGGATGGACAAAGTATAGAAGCTTGAGGTCCTATGAATCTCATGGATGTTCCCACTGAGAGTACCAAGAACAGATCTGAAAGCTAAGATGTTGTGTCTGCTATTGGGTAATGTGAGTCACATCTATTCACCCAGAAAATCACCAAAATGTTAAGTTCAATCCTAGTTTATGGTCGATGCTCCTTTCTTCCCCTGCTACATGGCTCCCTGTCTGAGATTTACTTTTGTGGGATATTTGCTGCTCAGTAATTTAGATGGCCTCCAGGGTTCACTGGAACAGGGGAAAGAGTGGAGGGTGTGTTCTGGTAGGATATAAGGCATATCTGGAAAGGTGAGCAAGCATTCGAAGGTCTTAAAAATCATACAATTTCTGGCTTCAGAAATCTTGTCTGACCACAATAAGCACAATGAATCCTGGCAGTGAGGCCATACTGTGATGCTATCAGCCTAATTAATATGGTGACATCATATCACAGAGGCAAGCCTCACCCTGGAACAGATGTAGCCATGTCTTCCTGGAAGCCTTTGGCAGGTTCAGTCTGGCAGCCGTATCCTTGGACAGTGATGCAGGTCTAGCTATTATGTGCCAGTCGCTGGGTCAGGTCCTGGAAATCTATAGGTGAATAAGGGAAGGTCTTTGCAAACAAAAAAGATTTATATTTGAACGCGGAGAGCAAAAAAATCATCCTTGAAATGATAAAAGAATCAAATGCCCTGTTCTGCTCGGCTACCATGAGACCTGAGCAGGCAGAAGGAGCATCTGCAGAGTTCAATGAAAGCTAACGGAGGAGATAAACTATATATCTGATAAATGATCATTTGATTTTTTTTTTAAAGATTTATTTATTTATTTATTATATATAAGTACACTGTAGCTGTCTTCAGATACACCAGAAGAGGGCGTAGGATCTCTTTAAAGATGGTTGTGAGCCACCATGTGGTTGCTGGGAATTGAACTCATGACCTCTGGAAGAGCAGTCGGCTGCTCTTAACCGCTGAGCCATCTCTCCAGCCCGATCATTTGATTTTTAAGGCTCATATAAGGTGGCTTTTTTTTTTCCAGAATGGCCTAAGAAATTGAAACAATATCATGTGTTCAGTAAGTATATATTTTCTTTGTATTTAAAGTGGAGAATGCGTGAAATAAAAGACGTGGCTGGAACAGGAAAAGGAGTTTGGGAATTCGGGTTTGCCTTTTGTTCTTCAGACCGATCTTCAAGAGTGACCCGAAGATGTCTGTGTCGAAATTCTTTCAGTGTGCTGAAACACTGTAGAGCTGAAAGGTTAGCATATGTGCATGAAGGTCAACCATTTGTTAGAAGACATCCAGATCACTCACATTCTAGCAAATTCCTCCGGAGAATCTCATGGGCACTGAAGTGTTGACAGTAACTAACATGACAGCCCCAAAGGGATTTTGATAAGAATATCACATGACTATTACTTTAAAAATTTCCTTTTTGTAATATTTAGTTTTGAAACAATAACTAGTCATATCTATTCATTACTAATAATAAATGTCACTATTTATTGATTATCAAGGATATTAATAATAATAACTATTATTATTATTTGTGTGTGTTTGAATATATGTCACATGCGTGCATCCAGAAGAAACTGTTAGACCCCCAATAGCCCGAGTTAGACCCAGGATATAGGTTCTGGGAACCAATTTTGGGTCCTCTGGAAAAGCATGAAGGACTCTTAACAGCTGTGCCATTTCTCTAGCCTCCATGCTCATTATTTTAGACAGAAGCATGGAGTCACAATATGAAAGGTGGAGATCAGCCATGGGTAAATATGAAAATAGCAAAGCTAGTGAGAATGTTACTGTAACCGTCTTCCTAAGAAATGATGGTTGGCTAAGCCAGAGGAATTGAATAAGGGAAAGAAGAGATAATCTGCAAAGAACTTCAGAGATAAGGAAGAAGACCAGCGGCTTGTGGACACGCCATCTCTCAGAGCAGCCAGAATGAGGAATCTTGTCACCAGTGGGTTTTCTTCAGGGGCGAGGGTGGGTGTTCCGATTCCTGCAGCCGATGAATGTGATCCTGTGTCTAATGATTATGAGAAAGTAGTGAAGGCACAAAAGAGCAGAGCAACAGAGGTCGCGGGACCTTGAAAGATAAAGAAATAGGAGAAAGGGGAAAGAGGATTGAAGCTAGAAGAGGATCAAAGCCACCAGGTCCAGATTTTGTTGAAGACTGAAGTTGAGAAAACAGGAAATGATGTTTGGGAGTTGCTGACATTGTCTCACCTACTCTTTCAGAGAAGGACAAAGAGTCACCTCAAGGTTTTGCTTAGGGAGCAGACTCAAGACATTGACTGCATTCTTTCATAGTCATTATTCCTCCAAGATATATGAGGAACTGGACAGAACAAGATCTCCGACCTGACGCAGCAACTTTTTCTTTGACAAAACAGCGACACAGTAGTGCAGTGCGTAAGAACATGCAAAAGTATAGCTGTCAGGAAGGGCAGGGGCAGGGAAAGCACCAACAGTCACTGGATCCTGCACTGCGAGTGAAGAAGATCAGTAAGATTTTTGTGGGCAATGAGAGAGAGGAGTCACAGGATGCAATGGAGAAACCATATTTGTGGTGGTTTGAATACGCTTGGCCCAGGGAGTGGCATTACTAGGAGGTGCGGTCTTGCTAGAGTAGGTGTGGCCTTGTTGAAGGAAGTGAGTCACTGTGGGGGTGGGCTTTGAGATCCTCCTCCTAGCTGCCTGCAAGTCAGTCTTCTCTTGTTTGCCTTCAGAACAAGATGAAAAACTCAGCGTGTGCAGTACCATGCTGGCCTAGATGCTGCCATGCTCCCACCTTGATGATAATGGACTGAACCTCTGAACCTGTAAGCCACCCCCAGTTAAAGGTTGTCCCTTGTAAGAGTTGCCTTGGCCATGATGTCTTGTCACAGCAATGAAACCCTAACTAAAACAATATTTAAATCATTTACTGAAATATGTAGGTAGGTAGTGACCTACCAGTGTGGCCCCGCTGAGCAATAGCAGGCGCAGTAAAAATGGTAAAGGCTTGAAAGATTAAACCCAGGTGAATATGAAAGCTATGGTAAGGTGGGGAAATATGTGGTACTTCAGATTCCTGGAGCCCTGGATGATGAAATGGTATATATACTTTTAGAGCTTAAGAGTTGAATTGGTAATTAAAGCTGTTGTTGATCTAAATAGAAGATATTTGGGTGACTGAGTGGTAAAAACATATCTCTACAATTTGCATAAATGCAGGGTCTTGGATCTGGCAGAACAAGTTTGAATTTAAGAGCTCAAGTCATCTCCATGGTTCTTACCTGAGAAGCAGACAAG
The DNA here is from genome assembly GCF_011064425.1 of Rattus rattus. Lineage (NCBI taxonomy): Eukaryota > Metazoa > Chordata > Mammalia > Rodentia > Muridae > Rattus > Rattus rattus. The sequence continues at coordinate 27,277,288 of NC_046157.1, read as the reverse complement.
TAATTAAACACATCAGCCCCAACAGCTCTTGGACATTAAGATTCTTGGATGGGTTCCTATAATGTATGTTGATGGATCCCTGTTTGATTGTGTGGGTTTTGATTATTATATAAAAATCGCTGTTTTAAAAAAGAGGCTCTATAATTCCCTATTTTTAGCTATAGATATTCACTGAAAAAATCTCAACTAAGTATATTTAGCTAGCCAAGTATTTAGATAATTAATAATTTAGATAGTGATAAGGCCGTTGGACTTCTTAATAAAATTTTAAGAAAATAAACTCAAGAAAACGTTCTCAAGCATTTTCAAGGATATTATTAGCTTCTAATTTGCCACTCCCCTCTTCATCCCATCAGCTCTTTTTTTGATTCTGTCTTTAAGTTCTTGAACTCTGAACAATTTTCAAGGTTTATTCTTTGACCCTCTAGTTTCTACAGCACAGAATTTGATCCAATACACAGAAGATGATTCTGAGTCGGATTTGTTACAATATGATTCCATGTGGCATGTGACCATTTCAATGCCCCCAAACGATGCATCCAATCCCTCCATCATCTTGCTTACCAAGTTACCCCCCTATGCCCGTTCACATCTGATTATGTGAGTCTTATTCTCTAGACTCCCTAAGCTCAATCTCCAGACAATTTTGTTTCTTTTATTTTCTTCTCCCCTTCGATATTCTCCCATGAGACCAACACTGCAGTGTGTATAAAATATAAAGTGGGCAACAGCTGGAACACACTGGGCATTTAACAAGAGGCAGGTTTTTTCCCTTGCCATGATTCCTCCCAGATCCATGCAAAAGAACAACTTCACATTCTTCTCATTCTGTATCTTTCTCTCCATTCCAAATTACACAATATCACCACAGGCATTCCCCAAATTGCTACCATTTACTTAGCTCTAATTCTTTGTAATAAGAATTGACTGTCTCCCAAGAGTACACAGGGATAGACCTATGGCTACAGCCTCATATATAGCAGGGGATGACCTTGTTGGGCATCAATGGGAGCCTTCGGTCCTGTCAAGGCTTGCTGCCCCAGTGTCGGGAAATGTTAGGGGGTGGAGGTGAGTGGGTGGGGGAGCACCCTCATAGAAGCAGGGGAAGATATCAGGTTTCTGGAGGGGAAACTGGAAAAGGGGATAACATTTGAAATGTAAATAAAAAATATCCAATAAAAGTAAAAAAAAGTCAAAGAAAGAAAGAGAGAGAGAAAGAAAGAAAGAGAGAGAGAGAGAGAGAGAAAAGAAAGAAAGAAAAGAAAGAAAGAAAGAAAAGAAAGAAAGAAAGAAAGAAAAAGAAAAGAAAGAAAAAAGAATTTATGGACCAAAAGTGGGAAAAATGGACTGTCTCTCAAAAATCCATGTCCACCTTCTAATTTCTATGACCAGTGATTGTGCCCTTATTCTTTGGAAGGATACCTTTGTTGATATATTTTGAGGATCTCAAAGGAAGATCCTTCTAGATTTAGGATGGACACTAAATTCAGAACTAGGCATAACGTAAGAGAAAACTGAGTCATCAGAAAAGAAGAACATGTGAGGATGGAGGATGTAAAGAGGGGTGCAGCTTCAGACTAAGCAATGGCAAAGGTTGACCCAGCCCCTAGAAGCCTGAAAGAGGGTCTAGAATGGATTATTCTTCGATAGCTATCTCTGGTACTTTTAGCTTTTCTGGGCTGCAGGAATGTGAGAGAATAAAATTGTTATGGTAGGCTCAGGAAGCTAATGTATTCTCTTTGGTATTTTAAAAATAAAATCCATTTCTTCATTGATATATAAAAATTTGTATGGGGAACCATGGGCTATTTTAATAGATGCATACATTGTGTAGTGTTAAGTTCTTCCCTTTGAATACTTTCTCATTCCTTCATTGTGAAAATGCTTATAATTTTTCCTCTGACTCTTTGAAATATACAGTAAAGGATTTTTATCTTGAGTCACTGTAGTGTAGATGTATTACTCCAGCATCACACACACACACACACACACACACACACACACACACACACACTAGCCTTTCATTTAGATTGCTGTAAATGACAGTTTTTCATTCTTGTTTTAGTCAAATCTTTAAAACATTGCTTATTTAATAGTATCTTTCTCTGTCTCTCTGTCTCTCTCTGTCTCTCTCTGTCTCTGTCTCTCTCTGTCTCTCTGTGTGTGTGTGTGTGTGTGTGTGTGTGTGTGTGTGTGTGTGTGTGTGTGTGTGTGTCTATGTGTCTATGGAGGTCTTGTAGAGGGCAGAGTGCAACTTTGAAGAATCAGTTTTCTTCTTCCACTATTTTTTTTTCTGCTACATTGTCTGAAAGCTTCCAGATTATTTTTCTGTCTCCACTTCCTGCCTGTCTATAGGAGTGCTGGGATTGTAGATGTCCTTGCCACCATATCCAGATTTCAAAGTCTAGTTTCTGGGGGGTCAAAGTCCAATTGACAGCATGGCACAACAAGGCTGAGCTACCTCATGGTAGTTAGTTAGTTGAATCTTTTAAGACACTGGGATTTGGCCTACCCTTCCATTCTGGTCTCTTTCTCCTACTACTTCCATACTTCCATAGATTAACAGCCCTGCCAGCAAACAGTCCTTGTCTGCATTTGCTTTTTCTAATAGCATCCTTCCCCTTTGTCTTAGCATTTCTCTTGCTTTGAAGAAAGACCATGCTCAAAAGAAACTAGAAAAGGAAAGGGTTAATTCGGTTTCCTTGTCCACATCGTAGTCCATCATTGAAAGAAGTCAAGATAGGAACTCAAACAAGGGCAAGAACCTGGAGGGCAGGAGCTGTCAAAAGGATCGTGGAGGGATGCTGCTTACTGACTTGCTCCCCCTGGCTTGTTCAGCCTGCTGGCATATAGATCCCAGGACTACCAGCCCAGGGAGGGCACCACCCACAATGGGCTGGACCCTTCTCCACCAATCTAATTAAGAAAAAGCCTTACAGCTGGGCTTCATGGAGTACTTTTCTCTCAACTGAGGTTTCTTCCTTTCAGATGACTCTAACTGGTGTCAAGTTGGCATAAGACTAGCCAGGACAATCTCTCTGAAGTTCATTGTGTCTTCATTTCTTCAAATTCTAATCACACACACACACACACATACACACACACACACACACACACACACACACACACACACACACACACACACAAAGCCAATCCTAGCCCACATGTTTTTTTTTTTTTTATTCTGATTGTAGTGCACGTTTGATGAGTAATCTGGTTTGGTTTGGATAGCATTTGTTTTGCCTTCTTACACATGTGTGACTCTCTCTGAGGACAGGGTGCTCTTTCCAACTTCTAAAATGTGGATGATGTAAATGAAGCCTGGTAGCCCCTGACACAGCATGCAGGTGTTGTGGCTAAATTGTGCTGTGAACCTCAGCATTCATATGTTAAAGTTTAATCCGCGGTGCTTCAGAATAATCCGCGTGCTGGTGCTTCAGAATAATCCGCGTGCTGGTGTGGGACCTTTAGAAAGATAATGGATCTAAACAGAGGTTTAGGAATCCCTAACTCAATCTGATTAGCATCCTTATAAGAGAAGACTTCACTCAGAAAGAATCAGAGGGTGGTCATGTGCAAATTCATGAAAGCACTTGAAACAGACACTTCACCCAAGGTTCCCAAAGGACAAGCATGTGAGCACTTTGACCTTGGATTTCCGACCTTCAGAGCTGTATGAAACTCTGATTTTTAAGTCACCCATCTCAGTAGTTTGTTATGAAAGTCCTGGCAAGTTAACACAGCAGGGGAGGGGCTATAAGACAAACAGTTTAGATATTGGGGAGGAACAAGACCTATTTCCAAGATGACACTCTCTTAGCTACTAGCCTTCTAAACTGTTTGGCAGGGTGCTTCCGCCCATCTCTACCCAAGCACATAGTCTCTGGTTATACCCATTGTCCTCTCAACTTCTATGAGACCAATATCTATCAGATCCCACCTATCTATGAACCAGAATGTGTACAGTTGGCTCTGTGTCTGGGTCCTTTAAATGACCTCTAGTTTCGTCTAGATGGTTGTAAATGGCAGCTGGTCTTTCATTGTATTTTTGCTTTAGTCAAATCTATAAAACACTAGTTATTTAATAGTTTCTCTCTCCCTCCTTCTCTCCCTCCCCCCCCCTCACTCTCTTTCCCCCCATCCCCATGTGTGTTTACACTAATGCCAAAGAATTACTTGGTTTATTATGAACAGAGAATGATTTTAAGGCAAAGATCAAAGAAATCTGAGTGTGGAACTGGAATCTACTTTCCCAAACCCCCTCTTCTTCCAGACTCAGGAAATTGACTGATAATTTTATTAATTATCTTCCTAGTCTAATCATTATCATTTTTCAGCCATGAAGTTCAAAGCCATACATTGGCTTAGAATGGTGGTATGGGAATAAAAAAATAGAGTAGTTACCTAGAAAAGAATGAAGGTAACAGTCGCTATATCATTTTTTTTATTCTGCGTGCTCACATTTATATTTTGTTTTGATTTTGGTTTTGTTGTTACTGTTTTGGTTTGTTTAAAGTCAAATCAAGGTGTATGAGAGAGAGAGAGAGAGAGAGAGAGAGAGAGAGAGAGAGAGAGAGAGAGAGAGAGTGTGTGTGTGTGTGTGTGTGTGTGTGTGTGTGTGTGTTTTGAGTGCTTCTTTCCCATTCTTTCTCCAGCCCACAACTTACATTGTTTAGTTTGGGGAAAATGTCTTGGAATTGGTTCCATAGTTTTCGAACTCAACTTCCAATCCTGAGTTTCCTCCTTGAGAAGTAAATTTTAGAGGCTCATTGACAATCTGTAGTATTTTTGTCCAAAGAAAGGCATCTAGGGTGAATATATCACTCTGCCTGGCTTTTGAAGAACATAGTTCTTCATGGTTGGACTTAACAGTGGAGCTTGACGAACACTCATTCTAACAGCAAACCTCCCTAGGTTATCCACTAAGAACCAGGAGCAGCGAGGTGCTATTCCTATTGACTGGTAATGTAGCTTGGTTGTTTGAAAGGCTTTGAAGTCTTAAGTTTATCTCCTATTAGCTGGATGAGGTAGTCAAAAACCCTCAATTTCTCTCAGTCTTTGAATCCCATCAAAATGAGGACCAGGCCTTACCGATCCCACTCTACGAACACAAGACAGAACTCACAGAAGCTGACAAGGAAGTCTGCCCTACAATTGTGGTGTAGTTATACAGTTGACCATACCCATGTCTGACTAAGATTCCACCTTCTTGTGACTGTAGCCTGCCACATTGTTTTTCGAGTTCCTTCCCATCCACAAAACAGGAAGGAAAGCATAAATGGGAGAGCTGAGATGGTGGAGTACATGAAAAGGGAGAGGGATGATCTTATCAACTGAGCAATAAACCCATTTTGGTGGGAAGAGGAGTTATCTTCTCTGCCATGCTCCCAGTCCTGCAGGCTGAGCTTCCTCCCTTTGGTCCCTTCCAGCACTAGGAGGCTGATCCTAATCACTAACTTCTGTGTCTCCGTTAGGAGTCTTATCCATTCTCCCCTCTTCTATCACTTACATCCATGAAAGCTGGTTTTCAAGACTCAGCTCTGATAGGTTAAAAGAATATTAAAACTAGAATGTAAGTATTTTTTTTTAAAAAAAAATCATAAAATATGAAAAATGATGAACACACAGGGGTGGGGAACCAAGTAGTTTTGCTGTCAATTGGGTCATTCTCAGAGAGAAGCCCGAGGGATAATTTCTAACCATCATCCCTGTATCCCCATCACTGACTCTGGTCATCTTTCTATGATGGTCCATTTTAAGGGGTGTGCACCTTGATCTACTAAGTACCCATGGCCCTCAGCGGTCCTGAAATAAACATGATAACACGCTGACTGCCTGCTGTCTTAAACAAGTTTATGTCTAGGAGGGAGAGAGAACAACATGGGCCGTTTAATTAGAGATACTTGTCATCAGTAATGAACAATAAGGAATCATCTGGAAAGTTCTCTGAAGTAGCCTCTCAGAAATGCTATCAACATTGCAGAAAAGTTGTCGCCTGTAAAACCACTATGCTGAGACTGGCTCCAGGGTGCCTCGAACACATTGTATTCCATCCTAAAACGTGTTGGCAAGACTGACATTAGTATATCCACTTTACAGACGTAAAGGGCTCTCCAAGCCCACACAATACCAAATGTCTAAACTTAGCATAATACGAATTTACAAGTCACAGATTTCCTCCCAAATTAGGGAAGGCACGAGAAGGAACTGAGGTAGGCTTCATGGTATGCATCCTTTCCTCAAGAGTTTACTTGTATCCGCTGTGTTTAAATTGTAAGACATCACTGTCAGTGTTACAGAAATCTGTCCTTCACAGATACTGAGCTTCTTTTCTCAGTAAAATTAGAAGGAACCACAATGGTCAAACAAGCTTGTGTGCACAAGCAAAAATACCTCTATGCGGTTTTAGATGTGGATGCTAATTCCTAGACAATAGTTGTGTGTGTGTGTGTGTGTGTGTGTGTGTGCGTGTAGATAGAGTGTCAAAGCATAAATGAAATGTTTGAGCATAGCAAAGCATATCATATGTGTGCATTTAGGTTATATAAATAAATTCCATTAGTTTTGAGACAACTGAGACTCCACAATTATCAACTGCACACAAAATCTCCTGGCAGCTGTAACTTGTGTGCACCTCTAGCTCCTTTTTGCATTTTCCTTCTTGTGGTACTGGGGAAGAGGAGAGTTAGGAAAGAAACACAAGCATTCCTCAGGCCCCACTTCCCTAAAACATGTTCCATCCAACCTCTCCAACTGTCTGGAATATCCTTCTCTACCCCCACCCCATAGCCCTCCCGATGCAGTGAGAAAGTCGGTGGGTAATTGGGTCCAGATTGGAGGTGTTTAAATATTCATGAGGCTGGCAGGGGACTGGGAGGGGGCGACGGTCTAGAAATGGGGGTAGGGGCTATGGGAAGTGATTAGTCACTGGAAGCTAGTGAACAATTCTGAGAACGGGACCCAGGCAGAAAGAAGAAAAAAGATTGGGTGGGGAGTGGAGGAGAGAGAGGAGAAGGAAAAGGAGAGGGGAAGGGGAGGAAGGAGAGAGAGAGAGAGAGAGAGAGAGAGAGAGAGAGAGAGAGATGTGCGTGTGCGGTGAGCAATAGCTGATCGCTGTAGACCTTACAGTTGCTGCTAACTGCCCTGGTGTGTGTGAGGGAGAGAGAGGGAGAGAGAGGGAGAGGGAGGGAGGGAGGGAGGGAGAGCGCGCTAGCGCGAGAGAGCGAGTGAGCAAGCGAGCAGAAAAGAGGTGGAGAGGGGGGGAATAAGGAAGAGAGGAGGAAAGGAGAGAAGGCAGGAAGAAGGCAGGGGAAGATACCACCATGCTGTGCTGTATGAGAAGAACCAAACAGGTAGAGCTAAAGATTTTTTTACTTCTTTACTGTTGTGAAATTACCAGAGTACAATATTTTCCCGTGAAAGGCAGAAAAAAAAATTTTTTTTTAAAAAAACTGCTTCTGCCCTGGCATGGTGCTCTGGTTTCCTTAGCATATGGTAACTGATGGTCGCATCCCAGCTTTATTCTTTTCTGCCTTTCATGTTCTGGTTTTTGGAATGCTGCTACTAATTAGGGTGAGGGTAGAGAAATATGCCGGCTTGGCTAGAAATATGATTCCCCTCGCCTATTAGGAAGTGCTCAGCGGCTGGGTCTCTGGTTTTGAGGGTGTGGATGCAGAAAGGGGTGTGGGGACGATGAGGGCTATATCTACGAGATCAGAAAGCTATTCTTGATATTATTTGTGGAAAAACGTGGTCTGGGAGAATTATATTCACATTTCAACATTGCCTGTTCCATGATTCCAATTTTCTCACACGTGCTGCGGTAGATACCTGATTTCCTGCTTGCATGAGCTTCAAAGGGATGCAGGTGTATGTGGGGAAGCATGTGAAGGTTTTATTTATTTATTTAATGAATGAATGAAACTGATTTAGGATTTTTTATTTTATTTTATGTTTTTAAAAAGAGCCTAAAGACAACAAGGGTTGGGGGAGAACTGGCTATGCCGAGGGGGAAAATCCCCTTCCTGAGATCAGGAGCGATTGTGCGCCAGCTGGTCCGGGAAGAGGGTGGACCACGCCCCTAGGAGCTTTGAGCTTAGATGGGGTGGGAAAGGGGAGCTGAGCCGGTATTACCTGTTGGAAATCGGGGCTTTTCTCTTTCCCCTCTTCCTGTGAGTCTTTCCTGGCATTAGCAGTGACCAGAGGTGTGTTAATATCTTGGAGCAGGGTAACTCGTGTTCATCAGGGTGAGGGACGCGTCCAAGACATGCTAGCATCCCAATCTCCACCTCCCCTCCCCCACCACCTAGATTATTTTTTTCCCCGTTTATTTCAAATTGCTCACTTATTTCTTGAAAGACGTTTTAAGAACTTAATTGAGGTGAGGGTGGAGAGACTGGAGAAGCTTGGGATCCTGCAGTCATTCACAGTGCAGTAACACTCTCCAAACGCAGTCTTCAAACATTCCTAGGAGCACGTTTGAGTGATTTTTAGAGAAGGGTAAGGGGAAAAAAAATGGGTGTGGGGTTTGAGTGAGTGTGTGTGCCCGCGTGCGAGTGTGCCCATGGCAGGGTGGGGTGGGATGGCGGTCTTGGTTGTAGAGACCCTCTGCATACTGATTGCCTTAAGGGCAGGGTGCAAGAGACGGGGTATTTGGCATTATTCTTGTGCAGGTATTGGAAATTGGAAATTGGAAATACACTGTCTGAATCCAAAGTGGATGGAGGATGGTACAGAGGAAACAGCCCTTCAGCCTGGCCACATGTAGCCAGCGCCCTGGAAGGGGGGTGGGGTGGGGTGGGGAGTAGGGAGGAGGAAGGGAGAGAAAAAGAGGTAAAAGCCAAATGCCAAAATAGTTAGAGAAGAAGCAAGTTCACGATAAACAAGCAAACAAATAAGTGAATGCGGATCCTTGGTTGTGAGGGGGTGAATGGAGAAAAAGTCAGTCAAGGCGGGGCAGGGGGGTGTTGCTGACTGTGTTGCTCTAACTGCTCTTGGTTCCAGAAACTGATACTTCCATAGGAACATTTGTAAAACATTCATTCCCCTGTCTTCTTTCATTTTAATATATGAATGTAACAGATACAGGTGCCAGGGGCTAAGCACACCTCAGAAAAAGGTTGCGAGATGACTGCACTGGCCGGCTGGTAAAATACAATTTAGGAAGGTGGAGCCTTCAGGAAACCAGTGCTATTCATTTGAAAGGCTTGAATTCTGGAAAGAGAAGTGTGCTGGCTGACAGCTCGTCCCCACCCTATTTTTATGGATGGGAGTATCCACACATCTTCAGTAAAGGGAACCAAGCATGGTTTTTAGACAGGGAATTGGGGCTAAAGGAATTCCCTCCCTAAAGAAGGCGGACAGCTGCTTCCACTGGCTTCATCCTCACTGACAGCCGGGGAGCACTCACTCTGATGTGCAGAGTGATGAAGATGAAATTACGTGTTTAGGGACTTGTAGGAATTTGCATGTAAATGTGTATAGCATGCACATACTTCCCATGCAACCATTACGCATGTACTCTGCATGGGTCTCACATGTCTCCCTGTGCCTCAGCATCACTGATGCAGAGGGGGAAATGGAATGTATAGAAATGGTCCTTTCTACCCACATACGTTATGAATAGGTCCTCAGGTATAAAATGGTTATGTGCCCCGTGTAGCAACACTGTGTGTCATTTGCATATGTCAGCATTTAAGGTATCGTTAAACCAGACAGAAGGAAATGGTGTCTTCAGGGCGTGGGCTCATATTACATTGACAGGCGTTCCCATAGTATGGATACTTAAGTCCTCAAGCAGGTTTCCTTCTTGTGAAGTGACCCTCTACCGTTCTAGTCAGAATCTAAGGGTTTCGTTGCTTCTTCTGAAAGGTGTTTTTCATTTCAGCTCCTAACAGGGACTAAAAATGAGGGCACAAACCTGCAAAGGTCTAACTCTGCCACACCCAAGAAATCCAGCAGCAATGTGGGAGGGGGGGACTGGAGGGCCTGCACTTCCTTCCTCTTCCACTTGAGCAGCAAAAGCAAGCAGTCTCAGACATTTCTAAGTTGTAATACATTGTCAGTGGGTGTGAACAGTTAAATGATCTCTCATAGCCATTACTTAACATTGCACATGAGTAAAGAGGAAAGGGGAGAGAGAGAGAGAGAGAGAGAGAGAGAGAGAGAGAGAGAGAGAGAGAACTACAAGGAAGTAGGTAAAGGAGGGTTAAAATAAAAGAATCTTGGAGATTTTATTGGCTCACGATTTTCAAATATCTTGAGGCTTACTTTAAATAGCTCAATTACCATGCATACTGCAGACGATTAAAAACTTGCAAGGTGTGATAGTCTACAGAGACAGAAAAAAATGTGAGATGTTTCCTTTGTTTAAAAATAATGACTTTAGTTTGTAGCTTAAGTGTTCAAAAAAATTACCCTGCAAGCAAGCAGACCTGTCCCCACCTCTCACTCCGCCGGCATCTGCCCCCTCCCCATATAATAAATTATATCTTTGAGACATTAGTCATTGGTTTAGAACTCCAGCCTTGCAGTTCCCTTCCCCTAAAGCATCGGGAGGTGTGGAAGGGTCCAGCCCTGCTGCTGGGTGGGGACCATTCTTTCTAGTAAGAAATTGGATTCCTGCTCAGTCTCTCTGAGCCACACCCAGTGTCATCCAGGGACTTAGTGAATTGATTCAATAGAGGCCTTCTACTTAATAGAATTGAAGCTGTCTGTTTTTAACACGCATGGTATCTGCCATATGTTTCCAAAATTGAATGGAAGAAATTATTTAAAAGGTTTTTTATCCCTCTTCCCAAATCATCTGGACTTCAGAGAACCTTTCGTAGTTTGTGGTGAATTTAGCAATGTGGTCGTTTCTGATTATTAAAGTTATACTGTGGCATATGCACAATGACCCCAATCCTTCATGTTAAGAGAGTGCTCTGAATGTCACTGTGCTCCCTGCCCACTCTATTCCTGCAAGCTATGCTGAGGCAACTGGAGGAAGAAAACACAGGGTTAATTTTCCTTCTTGCTGAGCTGGTGAAAACTGCAGAAACCTCCTTTGATGTTGCAAGAAAAGGGCAAAGTTCCTGATCACCAAGAGGGAGAGTGGCCCAGGGTCTTCTTCTGTCAGAGTGAAATTACCAGTGACATGCCTGGGGCAGGATGATTCCACAGACTTCAGAGTTTTGCTCAGTCCCTTAGGGAAGGGGCGGAGGGCTTTCAGCCAATCATGGAGCTCTGGATTAACCCATTGTACTCCCAGTGCAACCCCCTCCAGCACTGGTCCTATTGACTTTAAGACACACCTAAAATCTTCCTCTATGAAATGAATCTCAAGGGAAACCTCTCTCCACGTTCACCCAAGAGTGGGTACAGCATTTAACCCTTTCACTTCTTGGCTAATTGTAAGACAGGAAGTGTCCCTTGTAAACCAAAGAGGATAAATTTGGCCAGTGTTGTGCCTCTTGGATTTTGAAGTGTAGACAGGTGGTCTCCAGGCAGTTGAAATGGAATCGTTACAAAAAGTCTCCTAGGAGCACCAAGCTTCTAGTCCCTAGTTTGTGCCTCTTACAGACTCAGAGACATTGAATGGCTCACATCATATCACGAAGGGTTTTAGTTACTTCCTGTCAGGAAGACGGAACAACTGAAAGACTGAAGCTGTCCAACCGAAAATCTAAGAAAACCGCCCACCCCACCTTAAAGGGTGTTATAAGGATTTTCTCTAATTTGGACAGGACAGACATTTTTTTCCCCACAACTGCCAGGACAGACCTGGTCTTTTCTATTAGAGACGTTTCCACTGCTCACCTTGAACAAGCGAGCACTCCACCTGGATTCTTGCCTGTTTTCTCACTTACTCCTGTTTCGTCCCCTTATGGTCCCTCCAGTTTATAAAGCTTTAGCTGGCTTCTCTGTGGCCTATGAATGCCCCTTTTCTCCTCTGTTCTAGAGTCTTCTGACTCCATCCCCATCTCTATAGGTCCCGTCCCACTTTCCTTTCAGAACAACATTTCTGAAAGCCTTCCATGCTCACGTCTCACTCATTCACCGTTCTACCTACTTTAAAGAGGCCCAGTTCCCATGGTTCCACTGACCCAGGGTAGGTACCGTTTCAGGTTGAGCCATGCTTTCTGTTGTTCTGTCATCTGACTGTTCTACACCACTTCTTCTCCTCAAACAGGACCTTTTAAAACTCATTTGATGTCTCTCTTCACTCTCCTGTCTGAGGACTGTGGCTTTCCATCTGGCATCTAGGTTTTTCTGTCATTCCACTCATTAATCCCAGGTTAACAAATCCATATTCAGAGCTTCCTGCAATTTCCAGAGGTCTGTCTTGACCTATAGAAGCTTTTCAGAAAAACCCCAGTTTCTCCTGTGCTGAATCAGGTGTCGGTTGGTTTGGACCACTCTTGGACTTCCTGCCTTGTTGCCCCAGCAATGCCCATCCAACCTCAGAGCTTTAGAAACCTAGGATGTGTCCCAAACGTGTTCCTTCCTTCCAACTTCCACATTCAGGTACAAAACCTTTTGACTCTAGTTAAAAAGATTTTGAATGTCATCTCTGCTTCTCCACACTTACCTGTGTAGTGTGGTTCAGTCTTTTTTTAGCTTTCATCTGGCCAAAGGCAACAGCTGCCTGTCTGGACCGCAGTTCCACACGTTTTCTCTTTTCAGTCTCCATGCAAACAACAGACAAACCGACTTTACCTCATGTAAATCTGGTCACACTAATTTCCTCATTGAAATTCTATAATGTTGTCTATAAGCTACTAAATAACCCTTCAGCATGCCTGCCATGATCTAGTCTTGTCTTCCTCACAGGGTCATCCTTAAATACCTCCTCCTTCTCATCCCTCACTCTCTACTCACTTTATAGTTCTTTCAGAGCCTGGGAAGTGTTTATTTCTCTTACAAGGGTTAGCTCTTTAAATCCACATGTCCATAAACGAACTTTTTCTACTATTTTTATGAGTGTACCGCATTTTGAACTAACTCTATGACCACTTGTTGTACAGCCTAGCGTTCATTTTCAAAATATGTATCTGTGCCCAACTTGTAAGCTTCTTGTGGAGAAAACGATACAATTTTAATCCTCTTTCTACCCATAACGATTATCATACTGCCCAGCATATAGGTGGATCCCGTGAACTGTGCGTGATCTGCTTGCTAAATGAGAATGGACCAGAGTTTTTAGTCTTGCCTCAAATTATGGTATATTTAAATGGGCAATCATTAGCAGACTTTAAAGGTACTACTGGTGTGAACTGTTAACGTAGAATACATCATCCTTTACTGTGGCTACAAATGTACAGACCTGGCAGACTTCCATTTTTAATGTAAGCAGGCACAAAATTAATCCATTCATAGTCTGCTTTTCTCCAAACTGCCATAGCTGGAACTATCTGGAGATATCCTTTCTATATGGACCACTCCTAGCAACCAACATGCCAGCCCCATCCTCAGAGGTGAAGAATGGCAGCCTAGCTATGGTTACTAAATTCTTGCAATTCCATGCAGCCTTGGTTTTGGATCCTGGTATACTCATGAGCCTTGCTTTGCCCTACAACTATCACAAGACCCTGTGTTCATCTTCTGCTGCTTGCAGCTGATTTATTTATGCGCATGTAGCATTAGCCTATGCTGAAGGGTGTATGATCAATAATTAATTTTACCTACATTTGAAATTTTTTTCCTTCCCATGAAAGTATCTGAATAAGAGTGTCTACCAATGCACATCACATGGAGGGTGAATAGTGGAGGGTGAATAGTCAGTAATCTCTTAAACCTGGGTTAAATATACAGAAATTGGGTCATTTGAATCTTTTTCGGTTTTGGATAGACTTCAAAGGATTTGGATCCTGGAGCAAGCCTATGGCATCCAGTATGGAGAAGACTGCAACCACATATTTCCATAGTTTCAGGTGGTGCATTCTAGTCACTTAGTTGAGATATCTTTGAGAGAACAAAGCAAGATGAAAATTGAAGGTGAAGTTTGTGTTTCATAGCCAAAGTTAGATGGTGTTTCTCAACCCTGATACCCTTGTCCTGCATCCGACTAGTGGTCCAAGCATCTCTGGCTTTGGGGTTTCTTTTTCTTTTCTCCTCCCTGCCAATGCAAAAGAAGTTTTTCAGGTTAGTGCACTGGTTTCTGCTAGTGCTTGGTGTTTGAGGCTATGAGAGAAGAACGTTAAGAAAAGGTATATGTTGCCCAACTTTCCAATACATGTTTTAAGCAAATCAGGTGCTGATTTGTCATTTAATGGATGTCTACTACAGAGTAGATTCTCAATGGGTATTACTTGAAGGGATGGAGGCAGGGATGGGGGGCTCATCATGATGGGATCTGGGAAGAGATGATTTAACATCAAGGGCATTCCTGGGTACCCATTCAGCGAAGACTGGGTTTCCTACTCAACACTATTGGCCTTACCAACAGAGTGGCTATGGTTGATGTTACAGTTCTCTGTGTTATTTGCTTAGAGTGGCATACTTGAAATCATTTGGGGTTTAGTGTGGGGCTGTGGAATTTCACATTTCCAACCCTTAATTAGTTACAGATCTTGATTTCTTAGATGTTCTTTGTTTAATGTCCTGTTCCATGTCTTTGTAGTGGAATAAATCCCTCCCCTGGGTTCTAGACCTGGCTCTGCCAATTGCTTGTCCTGTGATCTTAGGTAAGTAACTTAATCTCTTTGAGCCTCAGTTTATTCATCTGTATTGATGGGCATAATAAAAGCCTCCAAATCCTGACTCACTTTCTTAACTAGGTTGGTATGAGGCTCAAATAAAGTGTTAAAAATAAAAATATCTTGTAAACAATGCCTTTTGATTTTCCTTAAAGTCTTCATGGTGCTACACAAACAAGAAGTACCATTGATATCTACATAGAATATATATATCCTCCATATGCCCCCTCGTATTCTCTACAAAATGTTAACCACATGGATGGATGAGCACATAGAAGATCTTTATCATTTACTTTGAAAACCAGACTGACAGAATTCAGATAAGCATATACTTAAGTTGTCCTTAGCTCTGAAATATCCACTGTTTTCCTCTCTCTCTCTCTCTCTCTCTCTCTCTCTCTCTCTCTCTCTCTCTCTCTCTTTTCTCTCTCTCTCATTTCATATGCTAATCTCCTCTCCATTTGCTGTCTGCTTCTTGCCCCCACACCTCACCCCCCACACTCCACCTCCAAACTGGCTTCTGGGTATTAGCACACATGCTGTGCTCACATCTATCACATGAGGGCCCAGCCAGGCAGAAGAGGGTAGAGGGAAGGTAGGGCTTCTCAGAGCCTGAAAATGGAGATGCAGCCTGGTTGGAAACCCAGCAGATTATCACCTGGCACCATTTCCAGGTCTCCTTGGTGTGCCACTAATAAACCTTGACCAGGAGAGCATGGAGTCCTGAATCTTTTAAAACTCAACTCTAAATGCTATTGGTAATCTTCTCCATCCCCTGGATCTCTATAAAGGACAGTTTAGTTCTCTTGTGTTCATGGTTAGGACTGGGAAAAGTTACCTGTTAACATAACAAAATTTGCCAAATTTCATTCAAAGCAAAGGAATTCTGCAACTCCACCCCCACCCTAGAAGCTTAGTTTTATATCTGTAGAAAATATTGGAATTATTTTAAAATACAATAATCAGAACATGCTAGTACAAAGATTCTGATTCTCCTAGAAGCCAAACATCTACCATAAGAAAACCAGCATCACACATTTGACATAGAGGATCCCACAAAAGCTTATAACAGAAACTATGCTAATGATACTCAAAATAAACTGCTCTTCAGAAGAAACTAATTTATTCAATTATATTTATAGTTTGTTAAGGTTAATATCACTTTTAATCTCTCTCTCTGTCTCTCTCTCTGTCTCTCCCTGTCTCTCTCTCTCTGACTCTCTCTCTCTCTCTCTCTCTCTCTCTCTCTGTCTTTCTCTCTCATCTCTTCTGTTATTTATGAATTTTTTGATTAGGTATAAGTACCAGAATCTGACTTTAAGTATTCACAAAATTAATTTGTTTTAAGGAAACTAAAGATCCTATGAATTTAAACAAACAAATAAATTCAAGACTAAAGCAACCAGGACAGAAGTGCTAATCTTAACAGCAGAAAAGCAACCAGGACAGAAATGCTAATCTTAACAGCAGAAAAGCATGAATGCTCCCCCTCGGGGTTCTCATTTGGAACAGCCAGTTCCCAGGACCCAGTTTCTCTCCTTTTTTTTTTTTTTTTATAAAGATATGAAGAGAAAAGGAATCGGGGGAGGGGGGGGGGGGGGAGAGAGAGAGAGAGAGAGAGAGAGAGAGAGAGAGAGAGAGAGAGAGAGAGAATATTTTGTTGGTCTTGCTTGGATCAGCTACTACCATTTAGACAACTCTCTGATTGTAAGAAAGTCTAAAGCCCATAGTTTCTGGGAGCCCACACCCGTGGGAGAGAGTCCAGGCTGAGGAAGAGTCCCTGCATGTATTTCCATATACCTACCACAGAGCCTTGGTCAGGAAGACTCTGCCTCCACTGCGCTGCATCACTGAGTTTCCTTTTGGGATGTTGTCAGTTTTGCTGCCTCGCTTACTCATTCTCAATGCCTTCTGTTACGGTGATACAGTACCCTGACCAGAAGCAGCTTAGGGAGAAAAGGATTCCCTTTGGCTAATGGGTCCAGAGGCATAGACATAATGATAGGAAGGCACAATGACGTCAGGAAAAGCATGGGTGAAAGCAGGGCGAGCAAGAGGCTGGCTGATCAATCTCTCATTCACACACAAGAAGCAAAGAAAGAGAAACAGGAAACATTATCCCCTATGATGTACTTCCTCCAGCAAGACTTCACTTCTTAGAGATCCTACAACCTCCTCCAACGATAGCACCAACAAGGGACCAAGCTTCTATACACGAGTCAGCACTTCTCATTCATACCACCACAATACCCTTATTAGTAGTTTCTAGAAGGAAGTGGTTATCTCACAGATTGTTAATTTTGTACACGTGGTGAAGGTTAGAACTAGTTTCTATGCCTGGAGACGACCAATGCTAGATTTCTTCATCTTTTAGAAGCCTACACCTGACAGTTACCAGGGTTCTAAGAGGAGTCCAAGCTATCATACATTCTTGCTAACTTGGCATGACACAGCTTTGTTCTCTCTCTTAGTTTCCAGAATCACTCTATGGAATCAGTTCCTACCAAAGGGTTGGGCCATATTGGATGTAAAGCAGATCTCCTCAGTTTATACCAGAAAAGCACTACTCCTTGATATTAGTCATCTCATTTTGAATGTTCTTGAATTAATTCCAGCCATCCTCACCATATTTATCTATTTTTAGCAGATTGGCACTTTCAAAAATATTGAGCTGTTGTCTCCATATGCACGAGTTTGCTCTAAATGTAGAACGTTGGTAATTAGCCTCACATCCATTATTTGTAATCTCTGTTCCAATAGCTATTAAAAATGCTGTTTTAAATGGAAATTGAAAAAACCCCTAATATCTTCCCATTAATGATATCTTAAAAGAGCTCCATGAGGCAAAGACAAAAATAAGTGGAATAAACTTCAGAGCATACAAAAACTCAGGAATCAGCTGCCTTTTAAGGTGACTTAGAGCATCTTAGCATAACAAGCCTAGGAACTTAGCTTGACTGTAAATTGTCAGAGTGCACATGCTCAGTCTATTCTTATGTCCCTGTGGCTTACAACCCAATTCACCCAATTAGACATGTAAATTTGAGGATGCTAGACCTCATAATAGCTAGTCCCCGAAAATGAGGTATATAGTTCTATTCTAATCCCTCTTCTATCTGAAGGAAGAAAGGAAGGGAAATTTAAAATATTTCCAGTTTTTATTTACTTATCTTGAAGTTCATTTCTTAGACACCTGTGTCTAGCTGTTGTGAATTCTTTACTCTTCAGGGCAGCTCACTTAGACTATGCAGGCTCTTAGTGTGTTGGTTATAACAGAAGAAAAGAAGTTGGTGTTGAGTAGATAGAACACATTTGGGGCGGATGTTACATTTCAAAGTCCCTTCACTTTAAATAGGAAGATGTAATATTTTATTCGAGTGGGAAGAAGGGATGGCAATTTATTATAAATCCTTCCATTTCATCTTTATATAGA
Source organism: Rattus rattus (assembly GCF_011064425.1). Classification (NCBI taxonomy): domain Eukaryota; kingdom Metazoa; phylum Chordata; class Mammalia; order Rodentia; family Muridae; genus Rattus; species Rattus rattus. Next base: position 27,259,177 of record NC_046157.1, on the reverse strand, counting down.
AATGTGGAGAATTTTTCCTCATCATCACAGTTGTCTGGGATGTTTATTTTTAATTTCGAGGTTTAAAAAGTAGGCGTGAAGGGGAGAGCAATATTCTTTCACTCAAAAATAACCAACTTTTTATTGAGTAGGGAGTTGGTTTATCTAAACATTATTTTGAGGGGTATGATCGGTAGGATTTCCTCACTGCTCAAAGATTTGTGAATAACCAATGGGAAGAGTGAGTCTGTTTTTGCTGTCATCCGGAAAGTCAACTCTGAGACAATTGTGCTGGGATTGTGCATTTATTCAAAGAAGTTGTCTATTGAGGTTTCTTAACTCGGTGCTCTTAAGGGGTTCAATTGCTTTGAATTAAAAGGCATAAGGTCATTGACTGCCTTTTGGTAGCTCAGCCAGATTTGGCTTCATATTGGCAGGCAGTGAATTGAAGAACAATATTGAACCTTAGAGGAGAGGACTTGATGTCTTATATATTCCATTCTAGACTTGACCTTGGTACCTTACATGTCTTATATGAAACCTGGGAAGAGATGAAATGGAGGATTTGTACAACTGAAAGGGGTTACAATTTTAAAACAGAATCACAGTTTTCTATTAAAATACGCCATAACAACAGTGATGACCACAAATGATTCAGATTCTACTTCAGAACTTCATCTTGAAAACAAAACACCCAAGAGAAATAATATTCAGAAAGCAAACCAGGAATATCTACTACAAGTGTATTCCAATATACTTCTATATTCTGAGGCTAAATTCAGATATTCTTATTTAAAAGGAAGAAATTATTGATCCTTAGGTAGTAATCAAAGCGATCATTTTGTTATCACAATAAGAACTTTCAGTAACCTTGAGTTTTCTGCCATGAAACTCAGAGCTTTTCCTAAGTGAGTAGTTTAGTAACATTGGAAACTGACTGTGTAAATAATAATGTGTGTGTGTGTGTGTGTGTGTGTGTGTGTGTGTGTGTGTGTGTGTGTGTGTGTGAAAGAGAGAGAGAGGAGGGGGTAGGGAGAGAGGGAGGGAGGGAGAGAGAGAGAAGAGAGAGAGAGGTTTATACATATAAATTCATCTAAAGTCATAAAAGGTGAACTAGTAAAAGAGGTCAACTTTTTTATATGAGATTTTCAGATATTAAAAATGTTTTCCTTTTATTTGTCTTTATTTCGGAATATGCAATACATGTTCTAAAGGAAAATTTAACCTTTCCTTGGACACTGTCTCACTACCCTTGGTATGAACTTAAACACTAGTTGACCTTTGCTTCTTCTCATCATCACTGCTTTGCAAAGCCTCTTTTCATGTTCAAATCTCTTCCTCCTATCCTGAGTGGAGAGTTTCTTTACTTGCATTGATATCACTTACTACTGTGGTTCTCCAAAGCCGTCCCACACCACCGCCATCTTTAGATCTCCTATAGTGGATGTGACCTCATCCTTGCCACTCATCAGGCAAAGTTTTACATGATTATCATCATGTATGTTTATTTGCACACGAATCCCATAACTAGCTTACAAACTCTGAAGATATCCAGTGCATCATCTGGCTCAAAACACATTGATTGAAATATTGATTGATATGTACTCTGCAGTGAACTCTGTATTAGACTCGAGGATGTTGTGCAAGACAAACAGCCATTCCAGTAGAGTCTCAGGAAGATATATGGGACTAGGTTCTCTGACCTCTTTAGAATGTTCAAAATTGTGAGCAATGCCTCTCCCTAGAATCTATTTTCCTGGCCTTCATTGTGTACATTTCTGCTGGAATTTTCCTCTGTTTTGTTTTCACATCCTCTATCTAACTTCACTGTGGCTTATTATTCTTTTCTCTATCAATCTGCAAAAAACAATTGTTGTTACTAAGATTTCTGTCATTATTATGACATAATGCAGGGCAGGGCACACAAGTGATCTCATCCATGGTCACACCTCTCATATGGATCTGTGAGCCTCAACCTAGAGAATTCCCAGGCTCTCCAGAGGTTACTTTCTAGAGGCTTGCTTATTAACTGTCCCTTGGAAATAAGCCTTGATTTCTTAATTGAACCATTTTCTCATCCAGTGTGGTAATTCATAAATCAGACACTTTAGTCTTTCATCAGATGTTTGTGGGTACTCCTAGTTTTTATGAAAACAACAATAAATAAATTAGTGATCAAATAAATAAATAAATAAATAAATAAATAAATAAATAAATAAATAAAATATCTTCCCTCCTTTACTCCATTTCCTACCCCCAAGCCATTTTCATTCAGTCTGTCCTTCTTCCTTTGTCATCTCTACTGTAGTCATTGATGGCAGAAACCAAAAAATATCGTCTGTCTTTTAGTTTCCTTTCTTCTATTCTCAGTGGAATTCTCATTCTGCTTTCAGAAGCCAGAGTTATATCTTAAAAGTGTCTTTCAAAATGTGTGTCTCTGACATGTTTCCTCTGCCCCTACAGTCAAAACCAAATGTATAACTACTGAGGCCTTTTAAACTGCTACATACCGGCCTTTATTTCTCTCATTTCTTAGGTTCACTCTCCTCTTGGCCAATGAATCTTCTGACTTCCTTTTTAATTTATAAGACACATCAAGAGTGGCTCTCTCCAAGCTGTTTGTATATGTTGATCCCCAAACCAAGAATTCTCTTTCCACTCTTTACTGAAAGAGTTATTCTCATCTGAGCAGTATCTGAGTTACTTTGGAAACACCACATTTCTTCGTTTTTTAAGACTGCTCAAAGTCTGAATCAGAAGAAATATAGTTAACGCTATCTTGACCCTAATTACCTTTTCAAACTTCCAAGCCAACTCATTTATACCACAGACATTATTGCAATTCTGTGCTCTCTATGAGTGATGCACATCCTTTTATCAACCCCCTCTCCCTTCCTCAATGCTCCCCTTCCACTCCTTATCTACATGACACAATTCCAGTGTGGTCATCCTCTCTGTTTCCTGCATACTACTTGAACATCCAACCCATGGCATTATATGCATACCCACCACTATCTCTTTCTGAAATAAAAATTCCCTTAGAGCAGGAGTCTTGCTTCATTTACTGACCATGTACCAAATATGACAGGTAGAGTGCCATTAAAAAGAAATGAGTAAACAGCCCATACAAATGAACAAATATTAGTGTTTAATGAGAACTGCGGGATGGCAAAATTTGGTTAGGAGTAAGACCAAGGTGGCCAAATACCCACTGATCAATCATAGAAACTGCCCAATTCTGGCATAGTCCATAATAGGGCACCTAATAGATATCTCACACAGAGCTAACACCACACAGTCCTGGATTTCACCCAAGTAGGTCCAGCTGGCTGCCTCAACAAACAGTCACCATTTTGTATAAGGGTTTTTTTTTTTAAATTGTGATGAGAAATACAGCAATACTGACGCTACCAACTACTATCTTAACTACAGATAGGTAGTCACTTTAAAATGTACAGCATTGCTTTCTCAGTCAATAATTCTGTATTTTAAACCAAGTCCAGAACATTCTATACATTTGTAGCATCTGAAACTCAGGTTTTATATTTTCTGCAGGTTTCTTGTTCAATTTGCTGTTTATTGTATGACATATGGTTATATGTGTAACCATAGTTCATAAAATAAATATATATAATAAATTTATAATCTGTCAAATAAATAAATGAAATAATTGTACTACTGTACACATTTCCAAACTCAGCAAAAACAAGTCAAGATACTAATAGATTTAACTGGGGATGGATGTGTAAGAATGGACACACCAATGGCCAGGAAGTTGATGATTTTTCAATATCCAATACCTCTTTCACATAGAGAAAAGGTTTCTGGGAGGTGGGATTGGGTTTCTTGGAACTCTGATGCGAGAGAATATTCCCTTTTATAAACACAGTTCTGAGAATCACAAAGGAAGATGAATGGCTCATGAACGTTAGGAAACTAGGTCATTTTAAACTAAAAAGCTAACAACTGACATAGAGAACAAATTTTTTTTTTGATCTGCATGGGGAACTAGTACTTAAGAATCATCCCCTCAGGAAGTAATAGTGTAAATTTTAAACCATTAACTATAAAAATAAGAATCTCCAAACTAACTACTTTTGGAATATATTGCATATGGAAGTCAAATTTGGCAAGGACCAAAAGAATATCATTTTCCTGTTCAGAGAGCAAATGATTACAAGAAAAGCAAGATGAAGCTGATTTAAGCTGAAAAAGCTGTGAGTCACCTTTCTCAATTGTACACTTTTTATTTTGGTAATTGTGTGGGAGGTGGAGAAGCTGTATGAGTAGTTTGGGTTGCTGAGAAAGTATTAGGAAGGCGTTCAATGTTGTCAGAATTTATTTGGTGAGATCTGGTAAAACCGAGACAAGCCAGTGAGAGATAAAACCATAAAGAACAATTTAGAAGAAAAAGTACTTTTTGTTTGTTTGTTTGTTTGTTTGTTTTTCCACCTGAGTTATTGATCCCACATGCCTCTGTTTCCAGTCTTCACAGATTATGCCTTTAGGTAACTTTCACAACAAAACCCTGGGATGAAATATAAAACTACTTCCAAATCAAGGCTCTGGATTCCACAGTCGATGCTTACATTGATTGACAAACCGCAGGCTCAGGCCACAGTAAATGCCCAATAAGGTACCAATGGTCATGTGATGTCCAAGGACTGACCAATAAATTATTCACTCCAAGTAAATCACACATAGGCTGCACTCTGTGGAACTCAGAGCGGGGTTTCCCAGGACTCTATTAGCATTTCTGCAGGTTGGTGTCTAAGGAAATTCGACTAGGAAATGACAATTATTTCTAGCCACCTTTCTTCAAAGAAGCTGATAATACCTCCTAATGTTAAAACTGATACAGCTTACTGACCTGATACAGTTTTTCTTCCACTCCTTGTAACAAGATTCTGCTTCCAACCATTCTCCTGAAATATCATCCATTTTACAAAATCACATCCGATTGCTCCAAACTCCCTGCTTGTTGCTTCATGTACATTCTCTTTAGTGACCTCCATCGCAATTCCTTCTTAGTTCTTTTGTCTTTTTCTACACAAAACATATTATAAAACACATACAGAGCACACACTACTACTATACTTTGTGTGTGTATATACAAATTGTGTACATGAATCTCTGTATGTGTTTGTGGATGTGTGTGCACATGCATGTGGAGGATAGCAGTCAATATCTCGTGTTTCTTAAAATTTCATCCCACCTCAGTGTTTAAGTCACCAGTAGTTTTTGTATTCTTTGACTAATTTTTGTGTGTAAAGAGTGAATTCTGGTCACTTTCAAGCCAATTACCCTCCCTCTTCCTCTACCTCTCCCATTGACACCCTTCTTTTTAACAAGACCCACAGGGTTTCTCACCAAGCCATAGAAGTCATCAATTCGTTAGAGGTTGACCAGCAATCCCTGTGAATTTTCTTGTACGGCTTCACACATCCGGCTTAAAAGCATCTACACCATCATCCCCAGACTTTACATGGGCGCCTGGGGTCTGAACTGAGCTCTCCTGCTTGCATAGCAAACATTTTACTTGCTGAGCCATTTTCCAAGTTTTTTTTAGCATTTATATGTTTATATGCAATATAATCATTGTTTCTTTAGAAATATCTCAAAGCCCTATTTCTAAGTTTTCATCCTTTAGACTATACAGGGCACTGAATAATGCATACACATACTAGATCTACTCTTAAAAACCAGTTACTAATGTTTTACTAAATATTTTAAGGATACATTGTCATCCGCATTGTTTGTACAGCTAATGTTAATTACGCCCATTGGTTAATAGAGCTTAGTTAAAAGTGCTTGTGGATTAGTAGTCATTTGAAATTACTTTTTAGCCAAGTAAATATTGCTCAAACCCCAAACATATTATATGGCTTAAATATGCTGCTTTGGATAAAGCAAAGTCTGGTGCTCCAGTAATCTATTTAAGCAACCCCATTCTGAAGCCCTCTGATGAAGCCTGGAGAGTCTCCATTCTGGAACACTGATGTATGTACAGTCTTCCATGGAGCTTCCATAGTGGGAAGTTCAGTGCTCAAGACCTTCATTTTGTGCCAAACTAGAATTGTTTCCTGTATCGGTATTATTCCTTTGAAGGAGATAGAATAAGATCATGTGACAGATCTTTAGATGCCCATATCTTTACACTTTTAAAACTTATATCAGACCTTATATGGCCCCATTAACAAACATGGTTCTTTTACAAATGGCGGCCAAAAGCTATTCTGTTGCTTTTTGCCTTTTGGCTATTATTTCTATATTAGTCTTTTTTTAAAATATGACTTTATTTTCTGAAGTCAATATTTTCCTCAAATATCATAAAATATATTTTATTTGTTTAACATGAATTTACTAATCTGTCTAACCAGTTTGGAAGTTTGAGGAGTGAAGTTTGTCAACAAAATGACGTTCATAGGTCTAAAGATTTAAAATAGTACAATCCCCAAAGATTTCAATGATTAAATGAGTACACACATACACACACACACACACACACACACACACACACACACACACACTCTTTAAAACCTGACTGGCATGCAACACATACTTAATTTTAGTTATTGCTTATTCTTGTTGATGTTACTACTGATCCATGTTAAAAAGAATCACATATCTAGGTATCTTTTTGGAGAGTTTCTCAGAAGGCTGGTTTCTGTATTGAGGGGTTGTGTATATGCGTATATGTACACATATGTGTTGCACGGACTTCAGTGGACACATGATTGGTTTCAAAGGAAAGAGGATCAATGCTGTTGGTTAAATTCTGTACATTCTTGGCTCCCAATGCTCCTTAGGACTAAATGTATTGGTTGTTGAAATCTGGAAATCTGGCATAATTAACATCATACAGGTGTGGCCAACATGAAGGAAGAAACCTTGCTTAGGCTGGAGAGGCTGTCTACTCCTTGGGAGCTGGACAATGGCAGGACTAGATTATCCACTTTGAGCCTTCAGTCAATTATGCTGAGAGGCAATGACTACTGCAAGTTATCCTCAGTGGTTGTGTCATGCAGGCCCTGTGGCTGTGCTCCTGATTGACCCATGTCCTATGCAGCTGATCTCTCCTTGATTGTGTTCCCCCAGACCACTTTTCCTTGGTTCCTGCATGTTTTGAATCTATCCTCTGGCCTTCACATCAATGGCATGAACTCAAGTATTATCCTAACCCAAGCCAGTTTCTATGATCTCATGGATACAACACTGTCCAGAAATTAGGCCTGAAGTAATATTAATTTTTATCTGGTTAATTTTGATAGTGTTGGGGCTTTGGTTATGAGTGTTCTTCCTATGTGAAAGGCTTATTCACAATATATACTCGTGATTGGTTTCCTTAAGTCTTTGAACATCTTAGCTGTTCAATCTCCTCAAAGAAATCTCTAATTACCTTATATGAACTAGCACACACCATGCAATCATTGTCTGTTCCCTTCCATGCACATTCATCTTTAACTCCAGCCATGGCCTCTGCTCTAAGTAGGGATCTATTATAGTCTTCTCACCCATGTGAGAACTGTGTGAACTGCACGCAGCTTCCATGACTCCAGCAGTGGTGTCTAGTTGCTGGGACCAACTGCAGTGCCTGACATATAGGAGATATTTAAGAAATATGCATCTAATGCTGATATGCATGAGTTTAGATCCTGCTGAGACATAAGAAGAAGCTAAGAAATGCAGCCACCAGAGAATCTATTCCACCTCTCCCTGTGCCATTCATGATTTCTGTCCCTTCAGGATGACCAACGGCATCTCTGATGTTTCTTTTAGTCAAGCTGTCAGTGTAAGATATACGATAGAACGAATCTCCAAAGAGGTTTGAAAAATAAGAATTGGTTCTGCCTACCGCTATAAAATGCTTATTTATTTCTTCTTTTACATCTTAATTGTTTAAATATTTGGGGAGGATTTTCCTGCTGTGATAAATTTATACTCATTAAATTGTCAAATGTGACTGTATTATTTATTTATTTATTGCAGGCACTGCCGGGGAGCTGCCTGCTTTTGCCACTGGCATCATGGGGCTTTGACTGATTATTGCATTTTTCGATAGTCTCTGGGCAGGACTATCAGGGTGATAAATGGTAAAGGTAGGAGGAGGTCAGACTCTGGATGAGGAAGGTTAACAAACCTGAAACCGTAAGTCTGGCGCCCTGAGACATCCTTAGCATGAAGATAAAGCGTCCGCCCAGGTCTCATTTGCATTGTGGATTAATCTTCAAGGAGTTAACATGGCAGCACACACTCAAGACAAAACAAGCAAGATCTTCTAGAAAGGATTTACGTTTCAAAGCAAAAAGAAAAATCCTTGTGATTACTGGCTGTATTATGATTCTAGCTAATCCTTATGGTTGCTGCTAGAATTTTATAAATGTCTTAGCATCTGTGCCTTATATATGGGCATAAGTTTTTAAAGTGACCCATGCAGGACATTTTAAAGCACTTGGAGTGATGTAGACCTGAGGGATAACGTGTAGGACTGGAGCAATGGCAGGTACAGTTCCTGTGATTGCAATAACCATGACCTCACATCACTTGCTGCCCCGACCTGCTCAAAGTCCTACCTCTATCAAGCCTTTCATTTGAGATGGAAGTCAGGTGGTGGGTCTGCCAATGTGGGGTGTGTTCAGCATGTCTTAGTCCAGCTCACAGTCTTTATGTGGCAGAAAGATACAGAAGCTATTTAATCTTTTATCTTTCCCCAGAGAGAGAGAAATAACTTTAAAAAAAATATATATATATGTTTAGCTCCAAAATATCCCAATATTTTAATAGTCCCATTGATCTCTAAGTTAGAAAAGATTTTAAAAACTATGTTATCTGCAAATCATTCATTTATTCATTAGGAAATATTTATTAAGTACCTTGTATAATGATTGTTGATTAAAGTCATTTTTTTTTCGGTTAGAAAAAGGGATCAGAACAGTGTTTGATGGGCACATACTAAACAGTTAACTGGTGTTGCTGCTGCTGCTGCTGTTGTAACAGTAGGGGCAGTAGATTTTCTCTTTGAGTTAGGGTTTGCTGTGCAGTGCAAGGTAGCTGTGTAACCCAGGTAAGCATTGAACACACAAATTCTCTTGCCTCTACCTCTCCAATGCTGGGATTACAAACTCTTGTCTTTAATTCTCAAGTTTCACTCTCCCTGGACATTCTCTGAGCTATTGTAGAGATAGACTTAGTAAAAAGTCATATGTTTATAATATATGTGATATAATTCATATATTAATATATATACCATAAATAGCATCACAAAGCCTCTCCATGTATCTCAGAATGCTTACCTCTGCTTGGTATTAAAAGAAGCCTCAACAACTCCCTTTAGTCTTCTTTGTATAGAAACATTCTATCTGTAAAGTAAAGCTGACATGTTAAACTGAATTTCACCATGTGGCCCATGCTTTTAAATATCTCAAGGAAGAAATTTCTTGAAGCTTCTCAACATTGACCTCAGAAAGACTGAAGGCATTATAAGGTCTAATAAAATATAAAATATAAGGCACACAAAATTGAAAACTCTGGAATTTAGAGACTTGAGAGATTCATATCTTAGGTCTACAATAATGGTTAATTTTCACTAATCAGAAGTTTGATTTAATAATGATTGATAAAAAGAAATAATAGACTAATTTTCAAACTTTTAAATATACCACCACAAAAGCTCATTGGATTATGCCTTCTTACAGGATTATTCTTAAATCATGACCTAAGAGTCTCCTGTTATTCTATCATTGCCAGGAACCAGAGACTTGGTGCCAAGGCTAAGTCAGCCTTGGATAAACAGATTGTCTGGCCTCGGCCACCAATCTGTCCATTGTTTGTGACCTATAAAGATTTTTCCTGCAGGCAGCTCGGCTTGTATCAAGTGTGTATGCAGAATGGAAACTTCCCAAGCTGTCAATTCTTTATCCCTCTTCTCCTCCTCCTCCTCTTCCTCCTCTTCCTCCTCCTCTTCCTCCTCCTCCTCTTCCTCCTTCTCCTCTTCTCCTCTTCCTCCTCCTCTTCCTCCTCCTCCTCTTCCTCCTCCTCCTCCTCTCTTCCTCCTCCTCTTCCCTCTTCCTCCTCTGTTTTTCTTTGGGTTTCATGAGGCTTCATGAAAGTGTACCATTTGCTCACAGGTTGGAATCTAAAGACCTCAAGATAATAGCACTTTAGCTTCAAAATGTACCTGTTGTGTAGGAAGGACTGGGTGGTCAATGTAAGTGGCCAAAGGAAAAGGAGGCCTTCCAGTATTTTATATTAAATATAACCTTCAGAAATATTTGCAGGGTTCAAGTTAGCAGTCAGCCATCTCTTATAGACAAAACATAGCGAGGATTAAATCCTAATGTGAGAGGCTTCTCAGTTGAGACTCATTTGCAAGTTGGCACCATATGGTGATACATCAGAAACCTTCTTACTCTGTGTTACACATTACCAACCAGCTTGTGTTCTCTCAACCACTCTCATGGGTCAGAGTCTAGTAGATGCCTTGAAGTACATTTTGCTGTCAGTGGGTTAACATCTCCATTAGCATGGCTGGAGGATGCTGTCGTATGAATGATCATGCCACACCCTAAGCTTCACCCATTGAAATTCTAATCACTAATGTAATGATCAAGTATTGTTTATGAGCCAGAAAGAAAAACTCCAAACCCTACATCTGCCAGCTCTCTGATCCTGGACACCCAGCCTCCGGAATCCCCAGACAAATTCTGTTGTTTATGAGGAATCTGGTTTCTGTTGTTTTTGTTAAAGCAGCATAGACTCAGAGAGGAGAAGGGCTGATATTTAGTACATGTGTACAAGCTGAGAGTAACAATTGAGAAAATAGTAAAGCAAGGTTGTTGACTAAAGCAGAACTTTTTGATATTATTTTCCTCTCATGATCCTTTTCTTCTAGGAAATTTTTGCATGACCCCAGTACATAGGTAAGGAAAATGAATATACTATAAGGCATTTACTGAAAATGAACTATAAATATATTTAAAGCAATTCTTATGCATATTGCTTTATCACTTATTAAAGACAAAAGCAACTTTTCTATTAGTCAGATGACCATTTATGCTCATTTATTTTTACATAAATAGTTGAATCTTGAGTGATTATTCAATACTGTAGGATACAAAGAAAGAGTGTTCAGTACTTTTCAGTGTTGATCAATATTTGATGATTTTCAGTGGTGATCAATTTCAGCATTGCCAGTGCTGAAAATGCCAGTTCCCAGCTATTCACACGGTAGAAGGGTAGCACAGCTCATTTCAGGAAGCGTGTAAAAGACTGTCTCAATTCCACGCCCAAACTCATTGAATCACTTTTTATGAAATTCAAGTCAGCAAGTCAAACAGCAGTGCTTGAAGTCAAGTATTCTAAAACGTACAACCCCCAAATACATGAATTCAACCCTTTTATGATGAGTATAGGACAGTAAGAAAATGCTATAACTTTGTTTTCTGTAGTTAAATCAATATATTCTGTAAGAACAGGGAATACATGTATATGTGTGTTATATAGAGAACATATATAACATATGTTTACATTATATATTATATATCTATATAAACATTTACATTTATATAAATGTAAAGTGAATTGGAGAAACATATATTAAAAGCTTTGAAATTCATAATATACAACCAACTCTAGTAATTTTATCTGAGGTGCTTTGATCAGTGTGTAGTGTGATAGAATGCACATGAAGTGTGTTTTAAGCAAGGCTCTTGTAAAGTCACAGAATGCAACATTGGTAAGAGAGACCGCTAGACACCATGAATTCAGTACGCATTTGATTTTGAATGACAAACTTGGAGCTGGTGAATGTTCAAAGATCCATTATCATCTCGCAGTTTTTAATCCCCACTTTACAATGGTAGGGTCTAACCCAAAGTTACATTTTAAGAGCAGCATTGTGAGAACCCAGTGAGAACTCATCCCTTGGAGGAGCCAAGGGATCCCAGGAGCTCTCAAGAGAAGAAAACTGGGAGGATGCTCAGGAGATAGAGACGATGAGAGGGCAGGAAGGATGTACTCTCACAGAGCGTTGAGGGGACCATCCTGCAAACTGTGAAGAGAGCTGGGTAGTGAGGGCTAGACCACAAGAAATGAGTGTGTAGGATGTGACCTAACTAAAGCACTTCATGTTCTATAGGAAGACATCTGTGCTTTCAGCTAAAGGGCGGACTTAAGAAGCACTTGAGGTAGTTTGTGCATGCCAGATTGCACTGGATTGTAGAAAGCCATGTTCAGAATTTATTTTAAAAACACACATACACGAGGAAATGACACCTTCAACTACAATTTTCAAAGTTGAAATCTAAATGCAAAGCTAGTTGGAGAACTTTGGGGGGAAATGAGCCATTTCCAGTGCTTAGGCAGAGTAAAGTCTGTGCTGACATAAGTAGTCTGTGATCTTTGCCTAACCAGGTATACAGTAGACAGGGGCTATCACTTTCTTACTTTAAGCAATTACCATGGGGCCTTTTGAAGATCTAGTTTTCAGCTTTCATTTTTTAATAGGTTGTGAGCTTTTGATACAACATACATTGATCATATTAACATATTAATCTCATCACTCATCCATTCCCTCATCCCTCCCTGCCTACCTTTGTTTTTTCTTTATTAAAACCTATCAAATTCAATTTGTGCTGCCAGTATACTGTTGGGTGTATAACCAATGAGTGGAGTGTGGTTGACTCCTCAGGGGTCAACCCTTAAAGAATACTGAACTTTTCTCTGCAGTAGCTATCATTTCCCCTTAGCTCATTGGGGATCAGTAGGACTTCGTGCCTACTTCTTCTATCTGTGCTGAGATTTTGTCTGGCTTGAATTTTTGCAGGTTTTATGCACGCTGTCATGGCCACTGTGAGCTCATGTATGCTATTTCCTTGTTGCGTCTAGAAGTCAACATTTTCTTGAGGTCAGCCTTTGCCTCTGGCCCCTACAATCTTTCCATCCACTTTTCCAAAACAGTCTCCAAGTCTTGGGATAAGGGGTATGAGCTATTAGTGTCCCAGTTGGGGTTGAATATTTCAAAGTTTCTTATTCTCTGTATCTTCACCAACTGTGGTTATTGGTATTAATTGCCAACTACTGAAACAGAAGTATCTCTGATGTGTGGTGAGAGATGCACCAATGTATGTGTCTAACCATAAGTGTCTAGGAGTTGGTTTAATGTTGTGCCCATTAAGCAGAGTATTCCTAGATATTCCCTAAAGGCCTCTGACCTGTCTAGCCTCAGGGTGCCAAGTATGGGTTTCATTTCATAGAGTGGGTTTTAAATCTATTCAGAAAGTGATTTATTACCACCATGACATTCCTGCCACAGTTGTACAAGTAAGCATCCATTGATGGGTTGGTCATTATTATAGCTCCCAGAGTTTACAGCTGGTAGCATTAACAATACATTTTTCCCCATCACGTAGCATGCATAGGACATATGGAAACTAGCCAGTGGGGATGAAGCTTGCAGCTTGATTTCTCCATGTTCTTTGACTCAAGGATGTAGTATTTCAGAAATCAGGTCTTACTCTTAGGTTCCATCAGGAAGATGAGAGCAAAGGCAATAGCTTATAAAGTGGTGGTATGGTGGAGCAGCTATGAGATCTCACTGGCCAATAACTCTAAAAGAGGTGACCCATTACTGGTATTGGGCTTTTAAAACAATTAGTCTACTGTCTTATTATAGGGTAACTCGACTTAAACATTTTATAATGCATGTATCACATACACACACATACAACATACAACATGCAACACACACAACACACACACACACACACACACACACACACAAACAGAGGAAAACTTCTGTAGTGGTAGACTTTCAGATGGCCTTTACAAAAGTTTTGATGTTAGTTATCTTTCCCTGTACTTTTCTTGAGTTTAGGCTTCTGCTTCTGCACCCTAACCCTCTTTGCTGCTCCGGACTCCTTCAGTGTGCTCCACTGGTGATTCTGAGACTGGGAATCATCTAGATGGGGCTGGTCTTCTCCATCACCCTGGGTACTCTCTAGCTTTACCTCTTTAAACACATTGAACATTTAAATCAAGACAATTCTCCTAATTTTCTCTGTGAGAGTTAGAAAATTTCCATGATTTCTACTTTAGATTTATAGAATGGAAATATTCTTGGTAGAACCAATAAACTTGAAATGAAAAGCTGATTTGATAAGGAATACTTAAACAAACAAAAACATGAACAAACAGCACGAACAAATAAAAACCAAACCCAACTCTTTCAGTATGCTCAGCATAAATAGAAACTTCAAAAGAAATATTTACTTGGAGAATCTGAGCTGGAGGCAGGGTTACATGGTGCAAATGACTCTAAGAGTAACTGAGAGATTTCATAACTGCAGTGGACAGAGTCCTACAAACAATCTGAGAGAAAGATTTATTTACTCTGCCAATCAATGGAAGAAATGCTTTATTGAAAGAAACAAAAAAGGGGAGTCCATAAAAGAACTGGCACGTGGGATCAGAGATGACACTGAGGAGAAAGCTGCACACAAGATTGATCAACACTTGAACCAAGGTGATCAAGGAGGCTGCGGGTGGAGAATGGACTGCTGGCTATAGAGGAAAAGGATCTTGAGAGCCCCTGAATATACAGTGCAGTAAGTGGTGAGGGGAAGGGCAGATTCAGAAGAAATGCACATGGATAGGACACATGTTAGGAAACTTGATGCTCATTCAGCTGCAGTCCTCACACAATATCACAGACCAAATCTTGATGTACAGTAGATATTTCTTTCTCACTGTTTGGGCATCAGGGAATCTTAAAATCAAGACCCTGGTGAATCATGCATCTAGTGAGGGCCTTATGCTTGTCTGTTAGCATGCTATTGTGTTCTTGCATGGCAGAGGACAAAGAGGAATAAACTCATTCAAATTTTTTATACAAGAATACTAATCCCATTTATGAAGGTTGGAGCCTCAAGACTTGATTATCTCCTAATGGCTCCCATCCATTAATACTCTATAGAAGGTTCTACTTCAACATGAATCTGGAGGAGACACCCTCCAACCACAGATGGGTGGAGGCAGATGAGTGGGACTATAGCAAGAGTTTTGCTCCAAACTCACTCTATCTCAGTGCATAAAAACCGGTCCCCTTTGCCAACAGACTTTAGAAAGAGGCAAATAGATCCAGAACTGCACAGAGTATAATTTATTGGAGACTTAGATATAGAAGGATGGTCTTGGGAGAGAGCAGGAAGAGGTAGATGCTTATGATTTGTGTTGGAAACAGGAGACTTAAATAGTCGGGACAACAGTGACTTCATCCAAGCTGAATATATCTGAGTTATCTTAAGCTAACATCCAGGAGATGGAATATTCCTATCACTGACAGATCCAAGGTGATCTTAATATTGCACATGACACTCCAAATGTTTTGTTTATAGTATGCTGGGAAATTCTCCTTCTCCTTCTCTGTCTCTGTCTCTGTCTCCTCTGTCTCTGTCTCCTCTGTCTATCTGTCTCTCTCTCTCTGTCTATCTGTCTCTTTCTGTCTCTCTCTCTCTCTCTCTGTCTCTCTCTCTCTCTCTCTCTGTGTGTGTGTGTGTGTGTGTGTGTGTGTGTGTGTGTGTGTGTGTTCATTAACTAGGATTATCATGGGCAATCATGATTTAAATGATAAGATATGTCATGCAGAATCTATACAAGGATGCTATTTTTCCAGCTGAAGACTGATGCACATTAGAGAAGAAAGGAGAGGAGAGGGAACCCTAGAAGACTGAGGAACTAAGTCAGTGTAGTATGAAAGTGATAGGTTAAAATACTTAGATTTCCAGAGAGTTCCTTGAGATAAACTTGAAATAAAAAAGAGAGGACTGAGGGAAGCTCTGACTTGGCATGTATTCCGGGATCCCATCACAAGTCTGAGCCTCACTAGTTTTGCAGGGATGAACTCTCAGGGATGCGTTCAGACTCAAATAGGAACACAAAACCTTCAAGAGAACTTACCAAGTGAGTTATGAGTTAAGTAGCACGTCCCCATGTATTTTGTGGTTGATTTGAGGTGACATCTACTGGAGAAGTCCTTAGAAGTGACTTTTGTAGGACAGACTTCTTTCATATGTTCTTCACAAGACTTATGCAGCAAAAATCCTGAAGCAGATGTTGGTGGGAGGTGGAGCCATTTGAAAGCTTTGACTGATTAGGAACATAACAGGAAGGTATGTGGCCCTCAGCCTGGTGTCACTTTCCTCTTCCCATCCCTCAGAGTGGCTCCTGCACTGGGTATAGTGTCAGGGAAAGGACCAGAACGCCTCTGAGTATGCATTGGCTGGTGTTCTAAGTTAGGTCCGTCACATCTGAAGATCATTAGTGTTCACCCCTTACCGAAGCAAGAACCTCAGTACTGATCAAGCATACGCATGGAGTCCATGACGCACGTGTTTTTCCATTGAGTTATCTCTCTGCCTGCTAAGAACTTGCATCAGGTAGACATCTAAAGCCCCATTCTCTCTGTAGCCTCCTGGAATCCATCGTCTTTCTCCAACTTTCATCATTTCCTTTTAATCCCCTTCCTTCATTTCTTCCAGCTTCAGTGATGAATCTAGGAAAGCTCTAAGTCACACATTCACTTTTCTCCATACTTAATTCTGAGGGCTGCTGCTTTGTGCCAGTCACTTTCATTTTATTTGTGTTATACCTAAATGGCGTCTGTTTTGAATCCATCTCTACATCTTTCTCTTCCCAACTCCTATCTACTAGTCAAGAAATGATTCTTTTAAAAAGATACTTCAACTAAGTTACTAATAGTTTGCAATTATATCTCTCCTTTTGGTAAGTTTTGAAAACATTGATCTGTCATGATAAACTCATAGATAAAAAGATTTAATATCAGTGTGGACCACCATCTTGAAATCAAATAGCAGTTGGTAAGTTGATAGGGGCAAATCCCTAACTTTCTGTTGATAGAAGTCCCTGTGTAACTTTATACAGTTTTATCCCATGTTTGGATCTTCAACATCTCTCAAGGAGACAGTCATCAGCCAAATAAGCCATGAGGTAGCAGTGTGAGGTAGACTGAGCTAAAAATCTGGAACTAGAATTTTCTCCTTGCTCTGGGCCAACACAACACCAGGGAACATCCACTTTTCTTACATTTGGCTTTTTAACCAAAATGTGGAACAGCTTTTCAGTCTCAAAGAAAGCTAGAAGAACTGAGGACTGGCTTCCATCATGCACTGTATTTTATATCATTAGTTCACTAAATGTAACCTCTGGCCCTTCAGTGCTTGTCTCTACCTGACCTGTGTTTTCAGGTTCTCAGGATTAAAGGGTTGGGAAGGACTTGACTGTGTAACTCAACCTCTTATCCAGAGATCCCTTGCCTTGACCCTAATCTTGGTTGCAAGTTACGTTTTCCAATCTTGCCTCTGGGCCATATCCTTGAAGTTCCTGTTCTGTAGTGACCCTAGAGTCTGGGTAATTTCATACAAACATAAATATTGCTATCTGGGCAAAAGTAACAGTTTTGCCTTGTTCACGTTTAATGGCTTTTCCCATGAAAAGCAGAACCACTCCTGACTTTTAAATAGTCTTTGAACTTTTAAGAATGAGTGGCAAAAAAAAAATGTTTTCTAAAATATGTGAACCATCATTAGAAAAGAAATAGTGGTTATTTTCTCTCCGAGTTTATTCCCCTTATACCGAATCCACTACAGGCCCTTAGGCTGTAGTGCTAATATGCTCCTTTTCAGTTAAGGCTGGAACACCCTGTCTAATGGATTCACATAGGCTGCAGATGTTCTGTCTTGCCATATAATCTTGCATATCTCACTCCTTCATTGTACTCATTTTAACTTATCAACTGGCCCCTATATGTATAAAGCAGAATTCATTGGTGCTTAAAGTACTAAGTAATTCAAGTATGGACTAGTGTATTCATTTTCAGTATGGTCTTAAGCAAGTGACATACACACACACACACACACACACACACACACACACACACACACACACCACAAACACAAAACAAACAGCATCAACAACAACAACAACAACAAAAAGTCCATTTAACTGGCTGCAAGAGATTGACGTACCAGTAAACACGAGTTTAACTGAAAAGTTCTTCTCTGGAGAAAGACTCTTAAGCAATATAAACTATCTTTACTAAAGAGCCTGGCGTTTTCCTGGAAGATCCTAGGAAGTGGTGAGCAAACCCAACACTACTATGGCCTTCTGCTCTTACAGCTTGCCGTCTCAAAGCTCTCTTTTACTCGAACACTATGTTCCTGAGTCAATAGAGTGCTTCAACAAAATCTGCTTTTCTGGGGGCAAAACCAATCTTACCCAGAAAGGGTTTCAGAAAGGGAGAGACTGCTGAACGCTGACAAAAGATTTTTTTTTCCCCTCCAGCAGAAATTGCTCAAATGGCTTGAGAAAGAAACACAATATGATGTTTATCTATGTTTACAGATGTTTGAGCAGTGCCCCCGTCGCAGGGTCATGTGACTACAAACAGCCTCATGGTAATTATATCTGTTGCTGCAAAGAACAGATGTGTAAATTGGTGGTTTCTTGGGGGGGGGGGGAATAATGCCAAGTCCACTTTCCAGAAATGGACACGGCACAGTGCAGCTGCAACACACTGCTTGGAGTTCTCTTCGGTGCTGGAATGTGCCTACAATTAGAAAATATGAAAATTCAGTCAGACGTACAGCAGAAATGTCCAGGGAAACCTCGAAAATGATTCTACTGATTCGGTAAGATTTTATTCATCAGATTTTAAATTTCTCTGCCAATGTTGGACAAGCCTCAGTATTCAAAGGAGACGGCAACCATCTCTGTTTCTAGACTTTTCAGGCAAGAAGCATGCTGTCCACTGGGTAGAGAACGGCATGAGGAGCCACTCACCCCCATGGACCTTTGAGTGAGTGACCTTTAGATGTAAACAAGACTTCAGTGAGATCTGATTATATTAGAATAATCAAACTTTTGGCCCGTGAATGCCAGATTGCTTTTTTAAAAAATATATAGGTATATATATATATACCACTGAAAGGTCTGGCAGGAATCCTGAAGACTGGAGTCTGATAGCTGATTTCATATACCTCTAACACCTTGGAAATAAGAAATCAGATAACAGTGTTCCTACTATTGAATTTATTGTCTTTGTGGCAATTTGCCTTCCCCAGGATGCGTGTTGACAATGAATATGAAGTAGTCAAGATAATCCTGAACGTCAAAAGAACATCATTCAGCTCACTGTAGTAAAACAATTTACTGAAAAAATGTCTGTTAGCACAGATTCCATCACCATCATCCTCACCTCCTTCACTCTGCATGAATTCTATTTTGCTCCTAAACAACGACAAGCAGTGTGTCCAGGATGGTGCTCTAGGGTCTAGCATTTGCCTGAAGGGTGAAAGGTACCTTGGATGGGAGCTGTCTGTATTTTGATACGTACTGAAACTTTGTAGAAGGCTAATAGGTAGCCTATAACTTAGTAGATTTGATGAAACAGTGAATGTTAATTTGCATTTATATTGGATATTATATTGGAGGAAATTATGTAACAGGAGCTTTCCTCCTGGGGCAGGAAAGCATAATCTGCCCTTCTCAGGCCACTCTCTCCAGCTTTCAGGAGCCCACAGTCACTCCACAGAAGCACCAAAGCAAGCCTCTATGATTGAAATGTAGCAGAGGAACCCGCTTGTCTGCTAATCTGTATCTTTCAGGCCCAGAATGGAAGGATAATAAATGGAGACTTGCTTAATGCCTTAGGCTAAAGCATGCCTTTGACACTAATGATCTAATTCAGTTATCTACTTTGTCCCAAATTTAGCTTTCCCATTTAACATGGCCCTGAGAACTCAGAGGGGTTGGGAGAGCTTGCGGAGGTAAAGAGGGCTAACTAGCCTCAGCTCTATCGCGGACTAACTCTGTAAGCTTGTTTCCCTGGCTTTGAGATAACATGGCATTATGATTTTTTTTAATTGGAATTTAGAGTAGGGATTATTGGCCATTTTGTGGAAATAGCTACCTCTGGGTGTCCATTGGAAACAATGGAGTAAAGCGGAAAATTCTTACTCCATCAGTATAACCATTTTCAATGTATTCAAGGAAAATATGTTCAGACAGAAGTGTGGTTCAGGTCACAGCCAGTCCTCAGTGTAATCCATGGATCACTTAACTGCAATCAGTCAAAAATGCATCGGGTACTTCTGAGCAGACTCCTCCCTTCAGTGGCCTTGGAGGTGGAGTAATGAGTCTTTTTTACAATCATATTAGTTGACAGATATGTACACTGAAAGTTCCAAACCCCTGATGTAAATGGAAAAGCATTTTCATTACTAATCTGAAATCTGGTTGGGAGAAAATCATTTGATCTATTTAAGCTTGAACTTTGTAACAATGTAACCTTCCATTTTCCAGGAAGTAAAGGTATCTTAGTGGAACAGCCTCCTGGTGAACAGCTTGTTAGAAAAGACAATTGTTAAGCTTGAAACTGAAAACTCTTTCCACACTATACTAAGACCGTTTGAAAATTTCTTCATCTGTAAAAACTTCAAGTTGATCTAAAATGGAGCTAGAAAACTGTATATCTCTTATGGAAATTGGAGAAAAATAACACTGCAGCGTTATGGAGATGAAGCCATTTTAAAATCAATTTTATTGTGTTTTTATTCGCATAGATGAATTATACACAATAATGGTTTCCATTATTATGACATTTTCATACATGTACATAATGTATTTTGCTCATCCTCACCTCTTCCTCCTTGTGTCCCTTTCTTTGTCTCTCTCCCACACGTGCTAATCTACTTTCTCTTTCCAACTAGGGCCCCTTCCACTTTTGACCACGTGTGTGTGTGTGTGTGTGTGTGTGTGTGTGTGTGTGTACACCAAGTATACCAATTAGTTTCATTAGGGTTGTTTACAGGATTATGGGTACTTTACCAATGGATACATCACCAAAGAAAATCAATCTCTCTCTCTCTCTCTCTCTCTCTCTCTCTCTCTCTCCCTCTCCTCTCTCTCCTCTCTCTCTCTCTCTCTCTCTCTCTCTCTCTCTCTCTCTCTCTCTCTCTCTCTCACACACACACACACACACATACACCATTAATTTCCTATCAGTTAGAGGTCCCGTAAGTGCATCCCCTAATCATGTCAGGGTCTTCATGTGTCTGATCTTGTACAGGGAATCATAGCTACAGAGCAATCAAGAGCAAAAGCCATGTCCTGCTGGAAGCCAGAATCCTTTCTACCTGATTTCACTGGAGAAGGGATGTATGCATAAAAACACACACACACACACACACACACACACACACACACACACACACCTCCCCTCTCTGAGGTGTTACGCTAGCCAGTTCAACGGTAGCGAGAAGGAAAATTACAAAACTATTGTTTACTTGGAGCCTTTGTGTGAGAATGAGATCCTCAAGAGCAATGCCATGGGAGAGGGTAGCTAAATAGAGTTTCAAAGGAACCTTCCTGCTGCCTGGTTAAATGGTAGAAGGGACTGTTGGGTGAGGAGAACGGATAAATAGAAGAGTCAAGTCAGTAGGAACCTGAGAAGGCGACGCACTGAAGTATAGGTGTAGAAGAGGAGAGCTGCATAGGCCTAAGGATACAGCTGTCATATGGTCGTCTTCAGGCAGAAGAAAGGGACATTGGATAAAGCAGTTTTCAGCTACCCACATTTACTACTGAGAGCCTAATCAGAGCCAGAGCAGCCAGGGTACTGGCCACTTCCCTGTGCAGAACAGAGAAGAATCCAAACCTCTTAGTGGGCTCATTCATTGCTTCTGTAAGTGTTCCCAGAGTGCTCCCTAAGGCCCACAGACCATACAAGGAGCTTATATTAAAATGAAAAAAGAAATGGGACAAGTCCCTGCCTTCAGTCAACTTGACAGCCAAGACAAAGGGATGCTGGTGAGTACAAGGATGACCCAAAATGCTAGTTCATCTGTTTAAGTAAATGGCCTTCCTGTGTAGTGAAGTTCTGGCTTAGTCCCAGGGAAAACTGAAAGTCCCCTCTCTCGTCCTCTTTCTCCAGCGCTCTGCCGGCACTTTGGGCAGTATACCTCAAACACTCTTGGATACCCTGGCATCGAACCGCTCTCTTTTTTTTCCCACCATGCATCAGTCTTCAGGCTTTCCTTCCTGTACTTGCCCTTGATGTTGTGCCATAGAAAGTTATCCGGATTAGGTGACCGCTCTCAGCCATTTGTCACCAAATTCCTTACTCCTATCACAGTTTAGATGTTTCTTCTGTTTTGATCTTTTTTCTTTCCCGTAATTCAGCTAATAACAATGAACCTTTTCTTGTGGTAGAGAAGTAATGGGCAGCACTGAGCTTAGAAAGCTATGGACCCTCAGACAAGTAATCAACTAAACACACTGCCTGATGGTTTTTTGGATTCAAGAACGCCCTGAAGATCACCCTCTTACCCCTGACATACAAAATATGTATAAAGTAAGGGACTGACAAGACCGCAGGCTTTGGGCAGCAGAAGAGGGTGCTGAAACTAGCTTGCTTTTTTCCTAAGCAATGGTGGTTTTGACTGGCCTCTCTGCGGTTTCCTCTCTCTCTTGGACGCTCTGATTTTTGGCTTCCTTTCCGTGCCCTGGTTTCTCTGTCCTGCTCCTCTACATTTTGACATCTGTTTCCTTTGGTCATCCCTACTCTGCACTTCATTTTCTGTCTTCCGCAATGGATCGGGCTCCTTCCGGGTGATCTCATCGCTTTGTTTCTCCGTGCTCCTCTCTCCGTGGCTTTCAGAGCCCCCACCTCTAGGCTTGCGGGGTGGAGGTGGGGGTGGAGCTGAGGGCGTGGCTTGGGTCCTGCAAATCCTATGGATGCTAGGGCATGGCACAGACTGCTCACTCAGATACCCTACCCGCACAGCCCTAGTGTTGCCCAGAGGTGGGGACTCCAGGTCTGCAACTAGTGAAGCCTCTCCTCCAATTCCGCAAGCATCAAGGCTTATTGGCCTCTCCGAGCGCTAGGGAATTCTTGTTTGGGAGGGACTTGCTTGTTCCATGGACTTGGCTTGAAGAACAAAATCTTTATCCATGTCCTAGACCTCACAGAAGTACAGTGGGGGGGCCACGGACCTGGTCTCCTTTCTTAGTCTTCTTAAATCAGTCAGCTTGCTGCTCCCGCATATGCATACAGACCTGGGTGGTGTCACGGTTACACAGCGGGTGAGAAAGAACGGGAAAAGCTAGCTGGGCCAATCAGAAGCCTGTCTCCAATTGTTTTTTCCCCCTGACTTGGAGACTGCAGAGGGCGCATTCACATCCCTCGGGCTCTGTTCACCTTTTTCTTCAGCCGGATAAGGTGAGACCACCGCAGAGGGTTGCATGGTTTCTTTACATCAGCAGCATCAGAACTTTGCAAGCTAAGAAAGAATCATAGAGGATATCACAAGAGAGAAAGCCAGCTAAGGCAAAACCAGGGACTCCATTTGTAAACAATGACTTTTCGTAATTATTAGTATCTTTTTTAAAGTTTTTTTTTTTTTTTTAGGTTTCTTGAGTAACTGCACACAGTCTTTTTTTTTTTTTCTTTCCAAATTTGGGAGGATAGTAAATGAAGCAGGTGTGAAAGAAGAGAAATTACCGTAGATGTATCGAAATTTAGATATCGCGAGGTTTCCTCTTAGCTTGTAAACACATCTGGCACCAGCGTTGTTCATTCAATAACATGAATGAATTTTGGACACTGGCAATGGGATGGGGCTGTGTCATGGGCTGTACATGACATCACAGTCACAAATAGAAGAATAGTGAAAATTCTGGCTGCGAGCTTCCCTGGGTCCCCGTCTGGGAGGTGGAAGCTGTGAAAGGACCTAGAATCACGCAGAAACTACTGTGCAGAAAGATGACACTGTACTGGCCAGCAGGACGCTGATTGGAGCTAGAATCCCCACCCCCAACACACCCACTTTCTGACCTCTGGTATCATCATGATACACACACACACACGCACGCACGCACGCACGCACGCACGCGCGCGCGCGCGCGCACACACACACACACACTCGCGTGCACACACACACTGGTTTGCATATCTTTATTTTTAGCAATCTGACTTTCTTCCTTCAACCAGCTTGTGGTGATTTTCTTCACGTACACTCACAATGTGACTTCTTGAATGGTAACTAAGGCATTCCTTTAGAGTCCTTCCCTCCTTTATTACAGAGGCTTTGGGGAAACCGTGAGTGTCTGCTAATGAATGGTGTAGTGCCAGCCTTTGGGAAGAGCGGGTATCAGCGTGTTATCGGCGGGCATTTGCAGGACGACAGTGTCTATTTGACAATGAAATGATTCATTTGCCACTTCATGGGTGCTATAGTAAAGGCGCCTCCAGCAGGGAGCCAAGCTGCCAGGAGGCTTTTCCCCTTTTCAGCTTAGCAGTCTACTGGACGTGGGTTATGCTAACGCACATAAACAACCAGGTATTTGTAATTGTGATGAAGTCGGTGACAGTAGAGGCCAAAGTCCAGGGAGGAGACCCCATTCATACTAGATTCTACAACGAGATCATGAATCTCAAATGCTCATTTTCTAGGGAAATAGAAAATCAGAAAAAAATATACATAATCATTCTGTGATAGCGCTTTCATGTTTGGTATGTTGGAATCATCAGGTAGGCAGACTGAATTCATTGAAGTAGAAAGATTTTCACAGGTCTCAGGCTGGTTGGGAGGGACAAGAAGACAGCCCTGGACACCTGTTTTATGATCCTGGTCTTTTACAACTCTCCTCCTTCCTTCCTCCTCTTCCTCCTCCTCTCCCTCCTCCTCCTCTCCCTCCTCCTCTTCCTCATCTTCTTCCTCTCCCTCCTCCTCTTCTCCTTCCTCCTCTCCCTCATCTTCCTCCTCTCCCTCCTCCTCTCCCTCCTCCTCCTCTCCCTCCTCCTTTTTCTCCTCTTACTCCTCTTCCTCCTCCTCTTCCTCCTCTTCCTCCTCTTACTCCTCCTCCTCTCCCTCCTCCCCTTCCTCCTCTTACTCCTCTACCTCCTCCCCTTCCTCCTCTTCCTTTTCCTCCTCCTTTCTCTTCGTTTCCTCTCCCCCTCCTCCCCTCCTCCTATATTCCTCATTTCTCTGAATCCTTGAAAACATCTTTCCTTGTAGAATGCTACTCTAAAGGAACTGTGGATTTCTCAGAACAGGTAGTGTGGACAACATGACCGGTACTGTTCACATTAACATGTCTAGTTTTGTGAAGATGTAGCCCCTGGTGCAGTAAGCCTGGGCCAGGCTAGTCTGCATTGAGAGTGGCCACGCCAGCTGCTCCCAGGAGTACAGAGGCTGCTGGTCCTTGTGGTCCTGTACCCTGCCTGCCTTTCCTCTTTGCTTTTCCTACACGCATAGACACAGCAGCCCTGGGAGATTTAAGGAACCTTTTACGGTCCTGTTGCCAGGTCACAGCTCGCTTTGCTAATGTGGATGCCTTTCAGTGCCTGTCTTCAGCCAGACTGGAGATTGTTAGAAGTCATCTCTAGAGGCGGGTGTCTTGAGCTAAAGGGTGTGATCTTTTATCTAGTGACTTAGCACCATTTAGCTTGGTTCCACAAACCTTTCACACATAAGCAATTTGCTCAGCTCTGAAGGCAAAAGGCAAGTGGTTTTCTATGCCACACGGGTCCTCCAGTTGTCGCTCATTTCTTCCCTCTCGGGAGGGCAGCTGCTGTGCTGCCAGCTCGCAGGCCTGGCCCTTTCGCTGGGGCTCTGCCAGTGTTTCTGTGCATTTCCCCACCATTCACTCTTCTCCGTA
Organism: Rattus rattus; assembly: GCF_011064425.1. Classification (NCBI taxonomy): domain Eukaryota; kingdom Metazoa; phylum Chordata; class Mammalia; order Rodentia; family Muridae; genus Rattus; species Rattus rattus. The sequence continues at coordinate 27,233,464 of NC_046157.1, read as the reverse complement.
CATCCTCGTGTTATGTTATTTTATTTACTACATGTCCAGGGGCCATTGTGTATGATCTAAGAAATAACTGGGCAAAGGCTCTCCTAAGGCAGGCAGACTTCAGTGTTGCCCATTTCTCAGTTCTCTGAAGCTTGCTTACCTCCAAAGGGCCTTTGCCATAGCCCTGTACCTTGTCCCGGGGGCTCACTTTCATTGTCTCTTATTATACCATGCTCTCAGGTTATAGATCCCAAATCACATTCTGACTGTGAAACCATCAGAAGGGCTGAACTCCAGAATTAAGAAGCTGAGGCAGCCAAGGTCCAGCTCTTCCACTCATTAACTCTAGAATCTCCCTAAGCATTAATTCTCTCATTTGTAAAATAACATTACTTAACTCATATGTTATAATTATAGTAATGTCTACTTCCTACATATAAGGATTACCACGTAAAACCTTATCTCAGTGTCTGGCAGAGTGATCATTGAATGCTAACTTTTATTATTCACATCATTATGATGACAGTTTTTTTTTTTCCTTTCAAGAATTTATAGTAGAGTACTGGGGAGGAAAGTACATGAATAGCTTTAACACAAAACAAATACAGCTAGACATACTATGGGAATTTAAGATAAAGTTAATAGCCTATACCGGAAGTTGGCAAACTGGTGTGCAATCTCACAATAGCTTTTACATTGTTAAGTGGTTGAAGAAAGCCTAAATGAATAAAAATATGCTGTTTCCATAGTATTATCTAGAATGTACACATCCCGAATTCATAAATAATTTTATTAGAATATTAAGCACGCTCATTGTTTAGGCACTGTCCATGGGCTATGTCACACTGTGGTGACAGGCTTGAGTACTTGAGGTAGAGACCATATGGTTCAGAAAAATCTAAAAATATTATATTTTTAAAATTTGTAATTTTGGCAGAATAAATATGCTAACTCTTGGCCATATAACTGCAGCAAAGCAAGAAAGTTCTTCAGCCAAGGAGCTGAGGGTTGGGATGGCTCACAAGGGAAGTGAAGATCTTTGACGGATATGTAAGATGCAGATCCCAAGAAGGGGGTCTATCTATGAAGCATTGTCAGTGAGCACACAGACTGGGCTACACCAGAACATGTGAAGCACATGAGGATTTCTTTGACTGAAGTTCAGCTCTCACTTAGAAGACTAGGTTGAACCCAAATTCCAAAGCAATGCATATCTTCTTTGCTTGATAAACAACATGCATATTTTTAAAAAAATTGAGGGTAGGCAGAAAAGCATATTACAACAAAGACACTGCTCTATTTTATTATAGTTTAAGTTACTGTGATTAGTGGGAAGACTAAGAGAGATTCTTAGATTGACTTTTATATTATTACAGTGACAACACCCAGTGTCAGTTTTAACACTTAAAATATGGAAACAGCATGCCCGGGCAGAGTTTCAGGTATTTGATCAATGGAAAACCAACAAGAATCTTCATTCAGATTTCCCTTCCACTTCCACCACCAGCTAGCCCCAATAGTTTTCTGATTCCACTCAATGATTCACAATGTGTGCTCTATGTTTTTGTGCCACCTCTATTTCAGGTCATTGTCACTCTGTCAAGACCATCTGTCAGAAGCTTAGAGCAACGTTGGTTCACTAGTTGCCCTGTCTGTGTTCAGTTTGGGGAAATGGTGAATAATTACTTAATCACAGGCAGAGTTACTGAAGACCCCTGGGAATCTTTAATCACTCCTTTCTGTTTTCATCCTCCTGAGACACAAACAGAAGTTATGATGAATGAATCAGACTTTGAGAAAGAGTGGTAACATCCTATCTCAAGGAACAAAGATGCTAGGAGACTCCTGGCTCTCCATGACCTTACTTGCTCATTCTCTCCAACTCCTTTCTTTCAAGACGGGGTAATCCTGGCTGCACTGGAACTCTATCCATAGACCAGGCAGGCCTTGAACTCACAGAAACCTGCCTGCCTTTGCCTTCTGAGTGCTGAGATTAAAAAGGCAAGGGCCACCATGCCTGACTCTGACAAAGTAACTTTTCTTAACATAACTATCCCAGAACCAGACACTACCTCCCTCTTTTACTTGGTTTAGCTTAATCGTTTCGCTTAAAGAATGAGTTGCAAAAATCTTTGGGAAAGCCACAAGAATTAATTCAGAAGTGGCAAATTTTACTTAAGAATTTAAAAACAGGAGGTAATCGCCTCTTGCTAGGTAGATAGCTTTGAAGCATGAAATGTTTTCTTCTTGTAGGACCACAAAGTGGGCGGGGTTATGATTTTTCACCACTAAAACAGGTAAAGCATTCTTTCAAGGAGCTAGATGACATAGTATGATAACTTTGAGGGTGTAATCCAGACTGGTTCCATATGCATTTTCCCCTTTCTGCCTCATTTGAGGGCAAAAGAAATAGTTGGAGCAAGGGAAAAGCTCTATTTAATTCAGAAACTTGGACTGGAATTAAATCCCCAGACTGAGGAATAAGGCACAGAACCCATCCTTCGCTGCTCCTATAAGAATTCACAAGGGTAACTCCTTCATATGTCTACTTTCCTCATTTAATTAAATAGCCTTAATTTCTGATCTTAGCCCCCGCCCCCTCTTTCCTTTTCTCTTAGAATTGCTTCTTCTCCTCTCTGATAATTTCTCTTTTCTGCTTTCAAAATGAATAGGAAAGCTAGTCTCAGGGCTGCTTTCAGTATTTCAAATGTGAATCTTCGCCATCAATATCTTCACAAGGAAAGTGAGTCACGTCATCAGTAGGGTGACGAGGTCATGACGCCAAAGCCCCTGCTTTGAAAAAAACTCATTTCTATTTTCTTTCTACTGGAGCAAGATTTTGAAAGGGGGAAGATGAAAGTGGGGTGACAGCCCTAATGATTCTTTTAGAAACTGCCCAGCATTGCCAGACACCAGCTTCAACAGCCTATTCTGAACTGTATGCCCCACCCCCACCCCCGCTTTTGACTGTGCCTAGGAAGTTTGAGGGGAAATCTGCAGAGATGAGAGGTACCTTGTTCTCGCTTTGGCTTCTCAACTTCTTCGCTTTCTGGAGGTATTCCATGTCCAGGTGTTATCCAATATTTTGTTTCATATCCTAGCTCTTTTACTTCTTTGCTGTGTGATTCTGAACATGTTACTTATGCCATATGTCATAGTCCCTTCATTTTCTGCTGCAAAATCAGTTTTCTATTACAGCACTGGCATAGAGTTACATTAGTTATTATATAAAAAAGTATATAGTAAATATATTTGGCATATATTGAATATATAACAAACATAGGTTTTTTTATATATTTTTTTATTATTATTAACTTGAGTATTTCTTATATACATTTCGAGTGTTATTCCCTTTCCCGGTTTCCGGGCAAACATCACCCTCCCCCCTCCCCTTCCTTACAAACATAGTGTTTAAAGAATATTTAAGACGTAAAATTATGTATGTTTTGATTTGTTAACATTACACATATTATCATATATATATATATATATATATATATATATATATGTATAATCATTACCCCCAGCACTAGTTTTTGATGGGGACACACACTGTTTTTAAGAGCACATAGCCTTGAGACTTCTTATTCACTGAGCTGTGAAGGAATGAAAAACATAAAATATTTATCAGATAGCTCACCCATTTTCTAGTGTCTGTGAAGTAACAAATTCCACTTTGTTTGTATCATCTTGCTCCATGTCTTTTTTTTTTCTTTTCTTTTCTTTTTTTCGGAGCTGGGGACTGAACTCAGGGCCTTGCGCTTGCTAGGCAAGCGCTCTACCACTGAGCTAAACCCCCAACCCCTTGCTCCTTGTCTTTTATAGGTATGGTATATGTCCAGACTTGGAGCTGATATTAGGGTTGCTTCATACTTGATGATACTTTCTGTCTATTGTTAAATAACCACGTGACTCTGATAGGCGTGTAGCATGTAAGAGATTGTATGTATGTATGTATAAGATCCACCCTACTCACCCTGGAGCTTCTTGGTGACAGCACATTTATTTACTCTACCTCCCTGGGGTTCTTTGAGAAATAATATTAAGTTTAAAATACTCCACAATGAGTCACATACCAATTCAAACCATCGTCTTTTCCTTTTTGAAATGGTATTTCCAGTTTCTTGTTCATCCCTCAACAAATACATTTCCTAATACCATGCACTCTGGTGGTAGATAGCATGTACCCTTTCTAGATTAGGTACATGACATTCAGGTATTATTAATTTGCCCATGGGGGTGTGTCGAATGAAGTAAAAAAAATCTGAAATTAAAATGAATCTTTCTCGCGGGGAAAAGCATTCACAAACTAATCCCCCACAGAAATGTGTAGCATTTGCATTTATAACTTTTATCAGCTACGGTTATTACCAGTCACAACCAGCTTAGGCAATTATTCAGAGGTACAAGGGGTATAAGTAGATCAGCTGCACGTATTAAAAAATAGCAAAATGGGAGTATTTTTGTGTGGGAACAGATGAAGGTCATATATTTTGAAAATGACTAAATTTCATCATTTCTGCTGGACATACAGAGATTTAGGGGATGAGTAAAGTTCGAGAGGAAGGAGAGGGCAGCAGTTAGTGTGGGTCAGGTGGGAAATGAATGGAGCTGTTACTTAACCTTGACAGGGTAAACACAACGCTCTCTTCCCAGGGATAGAAAAGAGATAAACTGCACCTGGTGGCATTTTTACACAGTTTAATGTTCATACTTTTGAAGATTCGGAGTTCTGCAGTATAGGAGAGTTGACAAATGCCCCCAATCCCCACCTTTGGATTGGAATCACGGCAACCCTAGTGATAAATAAGATCTAATAGGCAAACCGTCTTTGATATTTATCTTACTGACAGGTCGTATCTTAGTCTCTTGATGAGGTAAACATTGCTCTGAGGGGGATAGTAATGAAGATGTCAGTGACTTTTTTTTTTTATTTGTTTGCTTTGGGAGGCAGAGTGTCACGAAGCCTAGGCTGACCTTCAACTCACTATAAAGCTGAGGTTGGTCTAGAACTCTTGATTTCCTTGCCCCAGAAGTGCTGAGATTGCAGGCATATACCACCATATCTGGCAGGCAAGAGTAATTACAGTGAGAGGAATTGTAGAAGTTAGCCATTTTGAGCATATACAATGTGTCAGGGACTGTATTAAATGGCTTCCATACATGCACTCATTCAATCATCATGATACAAAAAGGGAGTCTTGTTAGTTCTCCATGTCACCTGAGACTGACCTGCACAAGGTAGTCAGCTGGTAAGCCTGTGGGAGAGCAGGACTTCAGACCTCTATTTGTTGCTAATGGCCCATGCTCTAAAATAACCAAGGAATATTGACTTCCTCTGTTTTATTTTAAAAACATGGGACTAAGAATGGACTGTGTCGTTTAGAATCTGGGTCACACAGCTGTCTTCAGCTTTCCAAATATTTGGATTAGGAATCAGGCAACATGATGTACTCCTGGCACGGCCATGATGAAGACTGAATATACTGTCCTCTTATTACAGAGGCAGGGGGATTGAGGAAAGGGTCTGCTGGAGAGTGGCTTGATGAACCTTTCCAGGATACCTATCCAGCTAGCTGAATGGTTTAAGCTTCTACACTCTGTGTTCAGCAACACAACGTGGTCTGAGTTGCTTAACAACTATCAGTAGTTGTTTCCCAAGGACCAAGGACAGTTTTAACTCACCTCTGGTGGTGGTCCTGGGTATGTCTGGGCTACTCATCCATTTTTCCTCCATACATATTGGCTGACTACCCTTCTCCCGTACCTCCCAGTTGTCACCAGATATATTACTTACTTTTCTGTCACTGTGACAAAATACCATGGCCAAGTCCACTTAGAGAAGAGTTTCTTTTAACTTCTGGTTCCAGAAGTATAAGGAACTATCATGGTGGGGAATCATGGCGGCAGGTAGCAGGCATGGCAGCAGGGACCAGAAGCTGAGAGATCACGCTTTCACTGGCAGAGTGAGCTAGAAATAGGATGAGATTATATCCTTGAAGTGATGCAAGCTTCCAACAAGGTTTCACACCTAAGCTTCCCCAAACAGTGTCACCAATTGGGGACACTTATTCAGATGTGTGAGCCTGTAAGGACCATTTTCTTTCAACCCACCATAGCAAGAGAAATTTTATGGCCCCTCTCTGATTGGTCTGTGATGTCAGTCTTTCGGGAGGCCTGATAGGGAGTATCTCTCTCTTCCATCTCAGGGACCACCCCCCCCCAAATAAACAGTGGTCTCTAAGAGAGCAGGGCCTAATTGTGCCTGTCAATGACTTTGATCCTTGCTTCAGTCAGGCAACTATGCCCATGTCTGCCACATCCAAATGGTTTCTGTAAGAGTTTAGTTAGTTTTTGTCTAGCATGTACCCTAGGAAATGACTAGCATCAATATATGCCTTATCTTATATCTAGGTTCTTTCCAACTCCAGTATAGAGGGACGTGTCTTCCTGATTCTACAGAAGCAGCAATATGCTGCACCCTTCTTTAAGGAAGAACGTGAGTTCTCTCGCTACCACGCTGCCAGGAATTCCAGGTTCCCTCTGTGCTCGCACATTCTGTTGGGGAATTGCTCAGTCATGAAAGTGTGTCAGTTGCCCCATAACTAATAAAGGACCTTTACTGGACCTTAGACTGAAATTGAATCAAGTTTTAACAGTTGTTGGGAAAGGCTTAAAAGTTTCATTGCTTCTTTTGATATTTGCTTTCCTTTTACCTTGGGAAAAATCTTCAAATCAAGCAAGCACATTGGGAAAGGAGCCCTGTGGCTATCAGCAGTGAATTCTCTTCTCCATGTTCCCAGAAAGATGCAGACTTTCATGTAAGGAACTGAGGCTCACCCATACTTCTGTCTCATTTAGATGAATTTCATTCTATTTCTGGATCCTTAACTACATTTAAAGCATGTGAATAGGCACTAGTGTAAACTTGTTTAATACTTGCATTGTCCTTCTAAAGTATATTGACAAAGTACCAATTATGGTCACAAGGAGAATAAAATGTCTTTAAACTGTTATTAATAAAAATAGAAGGGGTCATAACTATTTGATAAATTTCATATTTATATATTAATATTTTATTCTCATTATTTTATAGGCCACATCAAATTTTTTCTTCTACATGACCACTGTCCTGCGTTAGAGGAAACATAGTTTACCATATCTCTTGCCCTTTGACTGTGTTTCTTCAAAATATCTTTTGCCCATTCAAATTGGTCATATTTTAATTTACTAAAGAAAGTCTCAGCTTTTTGAATGCTATACTTTCTCTGTGATAAAATACCCTAACCAAAGCAACTTAATTTAAAAAAGGTTTATTTCCATCCACAGTACAAAGGTACAGTCTCTTGTGGTAGGGAAGTCAGGCACTGGGAGCTTGAAGCAGCTGGCTGCATCACCACCACAGATAGGAGGGAGAGAGGTAAAGACATTTATTTGGCTCATTTTATCTTTTATAGGCAGTCAGACCAGGACTTTCAGGAAATGGTCCATTCTTTTGTAAGATAGATATCCTATCTCAGGTAGCTTCATAAACAGAATCCCTCAGAGGAATGCTCAGTGACTAATTAATCACTCAGGGCGTTCTTGGGGGCTTGTCTCTTAGACTCCAGGTAGTGTCAAATTGACAGCTAACACTAGCCCATCACAACTCCACCCCTTGTCAATTTGATTCCCAAACACATCACCTTTAACCCATATCTTTCCATTCTTGTTCCTATAGTCAAGTAACCATCTGAAAGTGCAAAAATGCATTCAGTTGAACTTTAAAATATCCATAGTCTTTAACAATTCCAATATTCTTTAAAAGTCCAAAGTCTCACCTAAGACCTAGCATAGTCTCTTAACTGTGAGTGCCTATTTATAGAAACAAAAATACAAATTACATGGTTCCATACTTGTGACATATACTGTCTAACAGTGCAGAAAAAGCAGACTTGTTCCAGAGTGAAAGAATCAGTTACAAAAGGGAAGGGCACACAATAATAGCTTTTAAAGTATTAAAAAAATCAACCCTACATCAGAACAAAAGAAAAGTTGAAATATCTGTTGTATAGAGAAGTAGATAGCCTGCCAGGGTTTACTTAGAGGTTTAAGCATTCTCATGAGAATTGTAAAAAAACCTTAAATTCACCAAGGTATCCCAGAAAAATGAATGGTATTTTTAGTTCTAAGTTTTTGGTACCCACGACACATATTGTATCCATCTCCTTCCTAGTGTGTGTGCTTAGCATGGACACGTTGTACACAGTGATAGTGCTGGCATGATGTTTCATGGAGTGGCAGCTACAACAGCTGCATTTTAAGCATTCCGAGGTTATAATGCAATGAACTTGGTCTTGGGGGATGGGTATACTTGGTGAAAGGAACGGAGTCCAAACATAGACTGAGCCTCTGACTAAATCATGCAATGGACGAGAAAAGTAGAGTTTTTCTAGACGTCGTTTGTCCAGATTGGTCTCTCGTTCCTCTAGAATTCAGTGACCTTAATTCTGGTTGGAAACTAAAAGCAGTGGAAATGGACTTGAGGGTGGCTGGGTATGGGTGGGGTGGGTTCTCTGAGACCCTGATTAATCACTCATAGTGAGGTATCTCATGCATGGCACCAAGGTTTTTTATTTAATAACCAGTGTCTTCTAGGGAAAGCACTGTCCACACATAGGAGTCCAAACACCATTTTTAAAAATGTCGTATTTTTTTATTAGGGTACAAAGCAGTGGGCTTACATAATGCTTTTTCACATGTCCTGTGTTGTGATTAACTTACTTAATCCTCTTTTACATCTTTTAATATTCGTGTTCTTAATGGGACTCTAGCTTTCTTGAGTCACTGGAGGGCCTCTCGTACATGTTGGCCTAATTTGTTTGTTTTTTTTTTTTTTTTCCGGAACTGGGGACCGAACCCAGGGCCTTGCGCTTCCTAGGCAAGCGCTCTACCACTGAGCTAAATCCCCAACCCCTGGCCTAATTTGAAATAACTGGTTTGTTTATTCTTAGAAAGAGTAGTATTTGTATTGAAGAACTACTTGGCAATGGCGTCCAAGTGCAGATGTCCTACCATATAAGATAGTGCCTCATTCAGAAAATCCACAGTAGAATACAGTAAATTGCATCTTGGCTCTACTCTATGCTCCATTCACAACTGTTAATTTTACAGGGTCATGATTTCATCTCTGAGCAGAGGGCTCCTGGCAGGGACAGATGCGCTGGTGCCCCAGATTGTGCTGTGTGTGTCCCAGTAGGAGCCATCAGGAGCAGCAGGATGGCAGGAAGGAGATGGTGCCTCCAATAGAGAAGCAGTTGTAGCATGGCCCTGGGAGGAGGCAGAAAGGAGGAGGATGGGCCTCTTCAAAGGGATCATCACTCATCTTTCCTTCTGTTTAGAATCCCATGCCTGACAAAATAAGAGAAAAGAAAGAGCTGCCCTGAATCTTACAGAGAATACTGTCAATCTCGATTTTAACCACACGTGTATGTTATTTTAAAATCTATCTCTATGTATCCACTAGCAGGCTGACAGCCCTAAGCACTGACAGGTCTGTATATCTGTCCAAAGAATATCAAATAGGACCAAATCATAATTAGCTGGATCTGGGTCACTAGGGTAGGCTGGTATGACAGGTGGAAAAACATACTGTGTCTGTGGCTTACTTACTAGTCTAGAGCAAAATACAAAGCAAAAGCTAAGGCCAGCTTTGGACCAACCATGGGTCATGGTACACAATAGACACATGTATTAATTTTTTGGAGAGCAAGTGCCTGTACTACTTACTGCTATAATTCATAGTGCCTAGAACCAGGCTCACAAATATAAGCACAAGTTAGATGCTCAAAACCCAGTCACTGTACATAGCCATTGCAGCTTTTGTCTCCAACGAGGAAGGCCTATGAGACTCTCCTCATTCTTGTGGGTCTATGAGCTGTGAACCATCCCTGGGAGAGGAGGGTGTCATTTTCTTCAGTGGTGTAGCCTCTCCTAGGTTGCCGGTGCTCATAACGTCCTACATACGTTCATGCAAATCAGTGGGTCACACACAGAAGGAAGAAGTGAAATGAGAATGGTTTGTTGGAAGGAGGTGTCTGGGCAAGAGAAAGTGGGGGCAGGAGACAGAGGGCACTGAAGGAAGTGTGCAAGCAAGTAAAATTCAATATGTGAATGAACACAGCTGTTGAGGAATAAAAATGTATGTGAGGAAAAGATAAAGGAAGAGATAGAGACCATTAATAGCTAGACAGGATAACACGGTGAGCAGCGTCATGGTACGGAGTTTTGTTCACTTGCCTATACATTTCTTTCCATGACTATAATTTTGTTCCTACCTTTTGGTTGAATTTCCAAATAGAAAAGGGTCATATGTAGCACACGAAAGACTGCGAATGTTATTACCAAAGGGTAAAACAGTTTATATTCTAATTTCATGCCTACAGTACTAGGATGCTTTATTTATGATAATGAAAACTAATTTTAGGTTTGAATGACTTTGGGGCTATGATTGTGACTTAATAAATATGGGCAAATTTTAGAAACAATCAAAACAATGTTTTCTCACTTTTTAAAACGCAGTGGTAATGACTACTTTCTATATTCTAATTCTGAAGTCCCGGTGTGCTTATTGATGGTGGTAGACCACACGTTGAGATAGTTAAATAGTTGGTGACCTGAGCATCATGAATCATCATATTCTGCCCTTCTCAAAGCCCTGGAATTCATTTATGTTTTGCATAAAACCCTGATGAGGTTTACCATTGAACTATTTAGCCTGCTCCTTTCCCTGAGTATATTAAACTTCTGATCATGCTTGGAAGCTTAGGGGAGAGAGACGCATAGGTTGTTGTATAATGTTTCTTAAATCCTTAAGCTTAAGAGTCCTCAGAAATCCTGAGAACCTGGTATCTTTGAGAGCTCTTTCATAAAAAACTAAGGCAAGTGTGATTTGAATCCTTGAGGTGCGTCTAAAACAAGGCCTGTTTGATTGGTTTGTAGAATAACATTGACTTGAGAAAGAAAATACGTACAAAGCTAATTTCAGTGATTTTTGTCTGTTTAGTTTGTGTTGTTTAAAGTAGGGTGGTGTGTTTTATACTGTAGCCTAAGGCTAGCCTGAAACTCACTATGTAGTTCAGACTGGTCTTGAATTTGCCCCTAATCTCCTTTCCTTCCTTTCTTGAGTCCTGGAATTACAGAGCTTCTCCAGCCTACCCCTTGAATGCCTGGGATTGTTCGGGGTCAGAGACACGCTAGCATTTGGGTAGTGACCTAAGTCTGTAATCCCTGTATAGGGAGGCTGAGAAGGAAAGAGCTCATCCTCCAGGTCAGGGAGGGTGACACATCAAAACTATGTCACTAAAAGGAGAAGAATGACTGGTGAAGTGTCTCTGAAGATTGATTCGAATTTTAATTCTCCCAACCGCATAAAGGGCTTAGCACGTAACGAATCACTCAAGAGTTATCCACCCGTTGAGCTTACCTTTTTTTGTCCCCCTTTTCTCCACACAGGTTGAAAAGAATGATGAGGACCAAAAGATTGAACAAGATGGTGTCAAACCGGAGGATAAGGCTCATAAGGCTGCAACCAAAATTCAGGCTAGCTTCCGTGGACACATAACAAGGAAAAAGCTCAAAGGCGAGAAGAAGGGTGATGCACCAGCTGCTGAGGCCGACGCCAAGGAGAAGGATGATGCTCCCGTTGCTGATGGTGTGGAGAAGAAGGAGGGAGATGGCTCTGCTACTACCGATGCAGCCCCAGCCACCAGCCCTAAGGCTGAGGAGCCCAGCAAGGCAGGAGATGCACCTTCTGAGGAGAAGAAGGGCGAAGGGGATGCGGCCCCTTCAGAAGAAAAGGCCGGCTCAGCTGAGACAGAAAGTGCTGCTAAAGCTACCACTGATAACTCGCCGTCCTCCAAGGCCGAAGATGGCCCAGCCAAGGAGGAGCCTAAACAAGCCGATGTGCCTGCTGCTGTCACTGATGCTGCTGCCACCACCCCTGCTGCAGAGGATGCTGCCAAGGCAGCGCAGCCTCCAACGGAGACTGCAGAAAGCAGCCAAGCTGAGGAGGAGAAAGGTGAGTACCACGGTGGGGCCACGGGCGGGACACACCAGGGATGTTAAACCTAGAGCCAGACCACCTACACTGTCCAGAGGGAACTATCTAGAGAGCATAGACCACAAATCACAAAAGTTCTGGTGAATCCCCCCCAAATCTACAAGCCCGAGAGGAAACTCAGAAAGAATTACATGGCGCTAGTACTGGAGAATCAGACAATTATCTTAATTGGATTGATATAAACAGTCAAGCTTGATAATCCCGGTTAAAAGAAAATGTGCTGTATGCTGATAGACTTAGTTTAATAAGTAATTACTGAGACTACATTTATTTCATGGATGGGAATTAGCTAATGTGATTATTTGGCTCTAGGAAGGGCTTCCTATAAATACAGCCAACTCTTTATTGATTATCTAATGTGTGAATTGCCAGCAACAAAAATATAATCTCAACTGTCCTTTCCCTGTCCCACAGTACGTTCTGGGCATTCTACCCACCACCAATTGGCGAGTGGTATCTGCTTATATGGGGAGAATGTTTATATATGTTCGTAACTGGATAATGTTAGCTGTCACACTAATTGGGGTCAGACACAATTAGGAAAATAAGTCTGTTGATGTTGCCAAAAACAAAACAAAACAAACACAAAAGAAAAAGCTCCATAAATTATCATTTTATTATCAAAGACATCACTCTCTCATATGCATAAATAATTGAGAGTTGACTGTGAATATGAAAAGGTACTGGATTCTCTTCAGTTTGGAGCTATAACTTGGAAGTTGGAGTGTTTTTGTTATGATGGCCCAGAGAGTCTGCATGGAATTAGAAAAGAACATCCTATGAACAATGCAAATCTAATAGATTTTCATCCCCGGAAGCTGGCTCTGTCTCTCACCCTAGCATATCTAGGGTGGAGGAAATCAGTCTCCCCAAGGGCTTTCCCTAGTCTGGTGTGATTGAGAATACCTTTTATGTTGCCTGGATCACTGTGACAATTACACTAGAAAAACAATTTAAAGGAAGAAAGAATTATCTTGTCTCCAGCTTCAGATGTTTTAGTCTATGATGGGCTTTCTCTGTTGCCATGGTCCTACGGTAATGCAGGATATCATGGCGGCAAGGGTGTGTGCAGAGCAAAGTTTTGCACCTAATGGTAGCTAGGAAGAAAGAGATTGGGGAGGGAGGTGGATATAGATGGATGGATGGATGGATGGATGGATGGATGGGGACAGAAAGGGAAAGTGAGGGGAAGAGAGAGACAGAGATGGAGGGAAAGAGGGGAAAGGGAGATGGGCAATATAGATGGAAGGATGGATAGATGGGGACAGAGGAAGAGAGGGGGAAGGGATGGAGAGGAGATGGAGAAAGGGAGGGAGGGAGGAGAGAGAGAGAGAGAGAGAGAGAGAGAGAGAGAGATTTTAAGATACACTCTTCAAAGACACACACAACTAGATCCCACCTTCCTTAACTCTATCACCAGTTAAAGTCTATTCTGAGTTAATCAATGAAATAAACAATTGATTAGGACAAAGACTTCTAACTGTCTCTGAAATCTCCCTCACAGACACACTCTGAGGTGTGCTTTACTGATGCAGGTGACTCTCAATTGACAATCAAGATATTTCATTGTGCCTTTCGATTCCAAAGGTCTTGAGAGATAAAGTTACTTCTGTGCCAGTTTACCTGGGTTGATATGCCCCTTTAGAACTTTATAGATTTATCCCAAAGACTAAGGGTCTAAATTTGAGCCAGACCACTATCTTGGGAAAGTTCATGAGACTGGACCAGAACACTAATCCAGAAAATGTTAAGACAGCCGACCTTCAGATTGGTAAAGCAACCACTGAATCTTTGACTAGATACTAAAACATGGCAGATGAGTAGTCTACATTTTCAGGTCTGGTTTTTTTTTTTTTTTATTCAAACTTCTAGGGTACAAAAATTATCAGAGGTATCAGCCCACTCTCACATTCCAGCTTCAAATTAATCATTATTCTTTCTACCAGTGACTTATTATATATTGTAGCTGCATACCTGCCCTGGAGGCCTGGACTTACAGTTAAGACAATGATATCGTTTTCCCAGTAATATCAAGCTATGTGGATAGGACATTGCTGTAAGTTTATTCAACACAATTGTCTTGATTCCTTTCCTTTAGGCGTAAAGTTCAAGGCTCAGATAAGAAGTTTGGGAACCGCATTGAAGATATCTATGGTGTCATTCTGTAACTATTGGAAGTCAATCATGCTTTTAGGTATTTGACATGTTTGACATTACTTAGATCATATTTTTTTAAACTGGGATTTTTAAAGTGCAGAGAATAGACACAAAGGCATGATGTGATTTCAGGTATATATACTTATTGTTTGGTTTGATAGAATTTGTTGAGCCAATAAAAATCTCTCTATATATTAGTATATAATATTAAATATTATATAGTATATTAATAAATACCCCACACTATTTTATATCAGTATATGATAAAATATTATATATTAATATATTTAAAGATAGGCAAGGAACTCCATTATATTAATTTCATGCTTTATCATTCTAAATGACTGATTATAATGTTTTATGCGGTAAGTATTCAATAAATGTCACACGTTGGAAGAATAGAAATTGACCAGATTTAATTTATAGATAACACATTTTACCTGCCTATGCAGTGCTCTTGCAATAAATGATTCTAATCATTTATTCGATTTAAAATGTTTCTAATCACTGAAAGTAACTAGAGATCAGATATCCGTCTTGAGCTTTTCAAATTCTAGATGAAAACTATCTGAACTAATGAGACTGTATATGGTACGTTGAAAGGTTACTGGGAGGGCAGGTGACATTCAGTGTGAAGGTGATCCAGGAGGCAGTAAATGGTGCCTTTTGATTTATCAGGCCATGTGTTTTAAACTGGGCTTTCTGAAGTTTAAAGAATAGATACAAATACATGCTATAACTTTATGTGACTTGTTCTTTTAAGCTTCGGATTGATACTTTTGTCTCAGTTAGATTCTGAATTTGCAGCTTGCCTTTCTGGACTGAATTCTATCAGTCTGGCTTGTTCAGTGGGACAAGCACGAATCATTCAGTTATTGGGACTGCCATGGAATCACAGAAACTAAAGGTGACAAGAAGATCTGTCATATCATATCGGTCCCAAATTCCCCGAGCCTCTGCCTCATGTTCAGCCCCTCCCCCCTCACCGAGTTTCATTCTAACCCTGGCTAAAATAACAGTATTTTCTTTCAGACGGACTTGGAAATGGACAGCTCCCATGCTTGTTTTCAGATTCTGTGACTGCAAGAAGACATAAACCAGCAGTGTACTGTACAGGCAGGGGCCAAATAAGTCCTAGGAGATAATTAAGAAAATAAGATAAAAATTTTCAAATCAGCTCTGCTCGGTGCTTTAATAATATGGACATGATTTGTAAACTAGGAATATATTACCTACCTATGCCATTTGCTATTTATGGCTTTGTTATTGGTGAGTACCTCTTGCCCTGATACTGGTTTCTTTTCTTGTTTTCCTCAGCTGCCTAATTATGCATCTCTGTTTCTGTTTGCACACTCTCAACTCTCAGTGTGCCTTTAATCAAACGATTTCACTGAGTTTCTGACTCCCTTGTAGGAAGATGTTTCCTTATAGGAAGCAGCCTATTGAAGCCCTAGGACATACCCTCCTTCACTGAGGAGGGGAGAACTTTAAAAGCCCTTTAATGATATTGTCCTTGGTCATTCATGCCGAGCAGACAGCATGTTCACTGACTCTCAGTGATGGAGTCCTCTGCTTCTGTCCCTCACCCCCCTCCAATACTGTTGATGGAGTTTCCTCAAAGATGACCCTAAAACAGCTGCTGCTATATATAGTATTAGCAATGTCACCTATGTATTCTGGGTGTTGATTTGGTTAGATTCCATTTATTTCTTTTAATTTAAAAATTACAATCACGTATTTGGGAAGCATGTGGGGGGAGGTGGGACGGTTGCCACATAGGTGTGGACCGCCAGGGACCACTTGCCAGAGCCAGTTCTCTCATTCCACCATGAGAATGCTGGTGATCAAATTGAGGTCACCAGGCTTGATGGCAGGTGACTTTACACACTGAGCCATCTTGCCAGCTCTATGATTTACTGATATGGTGTCATGACATCTTTCAAACTGAGATTATCAACATGAATCAGGGAAACATTTGTTCTGAAATTCTCTGCTCGAAGGAAAAAACTTAACTTATTATCTTTGTGCCTCTCTCCTCTTTTATCTTTCCTTCCTCTTCCCCCTTTGTGATTTCATTCTTACTTCCTCTATGTCCTTCTAGTTAAAATATCTTCTGGTGTCGTAGGAGTCCAGAGAGTGGCATTTAATCACATTAATAATCTCAACTGAATCATGTAAGTAGGTATGGGATACTTCTATTTGCTGTATACTTTAGAACAAAACCAACCAACCAACCAACCAACCGGACAGTGCTTCTGTAGCCCAGATAGAATTTAACCTATGATATTAAAAACCTTTGATTCATGCATATGCAAGTAGCTAAGTTACGAGCAAACAAAGCAGATAAACATTGACAATTTCTAAAATGATTATGTATAAGAAAAAGAAAATCCAGTGTATACTTCCTGATTTAGAGAAATTCTTATATATTTACATATATATGTAATATATATAATATTACACACACACACACACACACACACACACACACACACACACACACACACACACACACATTGGTCCCATCCAACTCTGTAGCTCTCGAAAGAACAAACCAGCCTTGCCAAGCTGTGTGTTAGAGTGGGGTTTCCCTGGGAGTTCACGATTGCTTGGCAGGATGCCTCAGAAAAGGTTTAGATTTGAAATGCGGCTTCAACCACTTCCCAGATTTATATACCACTCATAAAAACTGAAAATTTGAGTTGTTAAAATCCATAAATGTTTATAAAACATGGGTACCCTGTCAGCTTACTCAGTGCAACACTGCTTAAATATGGTTGATTATTAAGGTTTTATGGACCACTTTTATACCAGCTAGAGTAATCATTTTTATTGGTTTTACTTGACAACAATCCAGTCGCATTGGTTAATATTTTCCTTTCTATTTTTACAGTCTGAAGGCAAAGTAAAAAAGTATGCTGCCCACAGACACAGTCACTGACAAAGTGGGGAGGGGCGGGCTGTCCAACTGATAAATTTCTAAATCCTTACCTTTGGGTAGCCTTGTAGTTTTTAAAGCTAAAAGGTTTGATCTTGTCTTCGTTTCTTTTTCTCAGTGGTGGTGCTAATCTCTCATGGTTCTTTTGAAGTCTCAACCAGAGCATCTGGGGCAGGCTCTGTTCTACATACCTATGAGGCAGGCAGGGGGATGTATGCTTGAATGAGGAGACGGAAGGTCTGTTTACAACAGTTAATAGGCAGTTTATTAAGAGCCACACGTTTCCATGATAAATGATGCATGGTAGGTATCCCATTGAACTGTTATAACCACTCTATGGCATGCTTCGGTACCATGTCCCTCTCCCCTTTATGGGAGAGAAATTTGAGGTCCAGAAATTAAATGGGATACTTAAGAACTTTTGATAACTAGGGAGGACCAAACCAGAAAGCTCAAGCCTCACAGTCTGAACCCTTACATACACGCAGCTAGGTACCACTCTGGAGAAAACAGGAGAAAAATGTTCAAGGAGCCAACTATCTTGGCTAACATAAGAATATCTCCTGGTTTGTATAGTCGTGTGCTCCACGGTGTAGGGAATTATCAGTGATCACTCTTACAAGGAGGCATCCAGGAACACTGATAATTTCCTCTCAGCTCCATCTCCCTAGAACGATGAGAAATGTTAAAGTAATTTGGATCCTAAAGTTCTTATCCAATGGTCTTCAAGTGCCCCTTTGTTAGAGATAGGTAAGCTTCAAAGATCAGTTGAAACTGTTCAAGATAGTATTATTGCTGGTATCATCAGACTTGTCAGGGGGAAAAGTGAGAAATACAAATAGAAAAGGGTAGGTCTCTGCTAGTTGCAGGTCACTTGCCTCACAATCAGGATGTGTCTCTCCCTGAATTTGGCTTTTGTGAGTGAAAGCCTTGCTAGATACCTGTTTAGACCACACCCCTCTTTCCAGCAAGTGTGTTTATAAAAAGGAATCCACTGCCTTCATACTACCTAGGGCCATATTGCTGAAGAACTTTCTAGAAAACATGAATTGGAGTATAACTTCTATTTCTGTAGTTGACAAAGGATGCAGAGAAAAGAGAAGATGAAGACATAAATTTCAGAGTCAAGAAATATATTGTTAAGGCCCTTCCTGCATTCTCCCATGATTCACATATGGCTATCGCTTTATAAAAGATAAAGTTCATGCAAGCAGAAAGGCATGCATGTGAGTGCCTTAATTTAAAATTGGTCATATTATATTTGGCACTGAAAATAGAATATTTCTTAAAATATAGAGTAGTTTAAAATTTCTTAAAATATAGAGTAGGGATAAACAGTCATTCATATTTTTTTTATTCTGCACACATGCGCCCTCAGTCTCAGAATTATGGAAGAGTGAAACATGAACATAACACAGGGGACCTGTTTAGCTAACCATGGAGAGAAATCGGAGTGCTCAGTCTAATGGAAGGCTCCTCACTCTGTTCTCACAGACATAGCTCCATTACACGATGAACCCTTCCTATAGCTAACATGAATGGAAGGCAGAAGGAAACAGAGGAGCAGCTTCAAGCTCTGAGAACTGTATTCCTAAAGATGTCTCAAGATGAGATGGTTTAGAGCGTAAATCAAGGTGTAGAAAAGACAGGAAGGCATGTTTAACTTTTGTCATGCTTCTTAATCCAATTTAAGAGTTTTACATAGAGAAATTGAATGATTCCAGCAATAAAAACTCATTCTAATTTATATAACAAAAAAAAAAGCTTTGCACTTTTTCCTTCTTCAAAATATCAGGTATTGATTTCACAGCAATAAATCTTGGCTTTTAAAACAAATATTTGTTTCAGGGCTTGCTTAAAAGATTTACAGGTTTTCTTGTTAAGGGTGATGAGTGGCGTCATGTCCCAAATAAATCCATCTTATCGACTATACTTAGTGCAATTTCTGTATGCTCTTAGTATAATAGATTACGTACCACCTCCAATTATGAGACTTAAGTTCTTAATCAAATTTCATTGGTAGTTCAGGCTAGCTGTTCTGTACTTTATACTTAGTGTCTGTGTATAGTTAAGTATGTTTAACTAGGTTTTCTATGCCCTCCAAAAAGCAAATGGTACCAAACAGACACCTTTGATTTGTTGGCAAATGGCCTCTTCCCCAAGCATGGCTACTTTCCTGTTGAACCTTCTTGTCTCCTGGGCAGTATATTAGGGGGAATGAAGTTGAGAAGAGAGAGGATCGGATAATAGAGAATGAATCTAGGAAGCCAGTTTTGAGAGACTTTGTGGTCATACCCGAGGCCTAACAAATGACAAAAGATCAAAGGGTACTTTTAACCCTATATTATACTTGAAATTGGAAATAAGGACTTAAAATGGGGGTTCCCAATATGGTTAAACCTCTGTCCTTTAGTCCTCCTAACCAAGACTCTAGGAAAGAAAATTATAACTATGTTGACTATATTTTTGTTGACAGTATATTTTCACTTTCCTCCTAGACATAATCATTATTTATGTCATTTTAAATCTGCATTATTTAATTAAGTAATTATAGCGGTTTTTATTGTCATATTGATTGGCTTTATAATCATTAGTAAATTGGCGAGCTATACATTTGGGTGTATCTCCCAGGTTGACTCTAGAGGGTCAATTACTGGGAGGAAGAGACCATCCTGATGGTGGGACCCTGAAAGAATAGAAGGGACAAACATTCAAATGTGCAGTCATTCCCTTCTTTCTGCTTCATGTGTACCATGAAGCAACTACTCTGCCACATACTTCAATGTCATGAAGTATAACCAAGTGTGTGCGTCATAAGGACTATGGAGTGGACCACCAGAAACTATGAACCAGAAAAACATCCTTCCCGCTGCAAACTTGTTTCTGTTGGGTACTTTAGTGACAGTGAAGATAGCAATGACACCGTCAGTAAGGAATTAAGCAACCGCAATAGCTTAGAGAGTTGGGCGTTTCCTTAAATAGATAAAGGATATATCCAGCAGACATCCGGTGGGTTTAGGAAAGTTTTGCCAGTAGATAAGATGTGTGGAAAGATGTAATATCATTTTCTTCTTATTCCTTAGAAAATGATATTCTCTGTAACAGGCCATTTAACCATAACTGACTAGCAGTCTTAGCATTTGCAGTTAGGCCATATCAAACATCTGTGGGAAGGATAGCCTAGGTAATACATAATACGTTAAATGTGTTTGCTCAACAATTCTCAAACCTGTTTTCAGATTTCAAGTCGCACATACTGTGGTTTGTCCATCCTGCACCATTCTATTTTGGAGGAAAAGTTAGTATATTCAGAGGGGAAGACACACACAAGGAAGGACACTTTTCTGATAAATTATGCTCAGAATATGGGTTCCTCATGAGGCACATGAGCAGTGAAATAATTTCTGAAGGATAGCCTTTCCTACCTCAATACAAGTTAATAGTCTTTTTTAAATATTAAAATTGTAAATATTAAAATTTAAATTTTAAATATTAAAAATTTAAATATTTTTTTAAAAAATATTTATTTTATGTATGTGAATACACTGTCACTCTCTTCAGACACACCAAAATAAGGTATTGAATCACATAACAGATGATTGTGAGCCACCATGTGGTTGTTGGGAACTGAACTCAGGACCTATGGAAGAGCAGTCAGTGCTCTTAACCGCTGAGCCATCTCTTCAGCCCTGATACACTCATTCTTTAATTAGGAAGAGGAACCAAAAGCTATTCCTCGAAAATCACTCCATATTGATGCTTGATGAATATGTGCGTGTTTCAGAAAAACAAAATTCTTTAGAACAATGAAATAATGAACAAACCACACACTTTCTTTGTCTTTAACCCATAAAGAGTGGCAATAGTCCAGAACCAACCGACTTTCTTCCTCTTCTTCTTTTTCTCTTCCCTCTTCCTCACCCTCTTTCTCCTCCTCCTTGTCTCCTCTTTCTTCTGCTCCTCCTACTCCTCCTCTTCATCCTTCTTTCTTGCCTTGGAATCTTCAATAGAAAGACAACTCAGCACTATGACTATTTATGTATTCATGTAAATTAAAACTATTCTTTTCATTGTCTCTGTGTGGGTATGTGTATGTGAGTGCAACGCCTGTGGCTGTACAGAGCTCTCTCAGCCTTAATCAGTGGCTGTTGTCAGCTGAGAACTGAACTTGGGTTCTCTGCAAGAGCAACGTGTGCTTTCAACTGTGAAGACATCTCTGCAGCCTTACAAAATATAAAGCATATAAAGATGGAAACTTTTGTTTAGGCTAACTAGAGGAACCCTTCTAGAAGGTCTTGATACATAAGTTGCTTCACCTGTCTCAAAGGACAAGAGGTATCCAATAAAAAGAGATAGTGTGTTTTTAAATCATACCCAAGAGGCCCTACTTTTCATTCATATTATTTCAGAAATACAAGTATTTAAATTCAAGTCATGACTCAGCAATGGGTAGTTAAAATTAACCCACAGTAGGAATGCCAGTTGTTGAGCATCTTCTATGCTATGCTTTGGCTAGAGAAGGCATACAATGTGGATTTAGTGAATGAGTTAGGAATGAATGAATGGTCCTATGCAGGGGAAAGTCCCAAGCTGATACAGGAGACTGGTTTGTAATCTCCAGACTTGGCACAGGCCAATTCTTAGGTTCTTTGAGTATGAGCTTACTTTTTATAAAGCAAAATGTTAGACAGGGGATCACAGAGTCACTAGTAAAAGATCTTGGTGATGATCGTCTTATGACATGTTCCTGATTTATATGCACATTCTAAAATAGCAAAGTGAGGTGGAACCTCCTTTGTACAGTTTTCTATGGTGTCACGGACCTTTCTGGTAATTTGGAAGAGGGATAAGAAACTCCCCCAGAAACTGTTGCTTTTATTTGGGGCCATGTGTCCTCTCTGTGGTGGCCAGAATTCAAAGCAGCTAGGGCTTTCTAGACCAAGGGGGACATTTTACAATATGTTTAGAAACATATTGCGAACTGGAGGCAAACCAGGGCTGCTCCGTTCTGCCGCAGGTGATTAATTTCATCCCAGCTCCAGGAGTGACCTGTAGGGTGACTCTTACCAGTGTGTGACAGGCACACCCAGAGAAGGAATAATCTGCCAGGCTTCTTGGCTCAGTTCCTTCTCTGACATGTCTAAGTAGTCTTTGCAATGTGAGCTAGTGTCCACTGAGCATTCTGCTGCTCCACTCTGGGATCAATGGTTTATGCCTGCCTGAATCAAGAGTGCTGCTGTGACAGAGGTGAGGAAAAGGCCTTTTCCACCCTTGCTGTATGGTCTCCTTTCACACAGCCTATAGACAAAATCTGTGCACAGCTTGGGAACTCTTTCAGACTGTAAAACTTAAGAGAATTGGTGGTCAAATAGATTCCTCCATATCCATAAAGTGCAACTTGTTATAACTTTGATGTATTTGGCAAAACAGACAAACAACAATCGCACCACATAAATCCCTATTCTAATTTAAAGGGCAGAGCAGTCCAGAGTTTAAGCAGTTTGCATGCTTCTACTGCTACGACTAAAGCCTTTTATAAGGAAAAACAGTGGTGTGATAAAAGGTGTTTTATTTCTCTCCTTTCTGATCTTTTAATACTCATAGGATTAAAAAGAACCCTGCAGCTTTGGAAGGGGCAGGATCATTGATCCCAGTGGATGGACATTTGGTGATGCTCTACTCGCTTTACAGTATGTTGATGGTGGTCTGGGTAGGAGGTCAGTGCAATTGTTAAGGTACAGGTCACTTTTGAAAAGCTGAAGAGAGGTATACCTTTTTTTTTAACATCAAGTTAATGAAGGTTTTATTTGTTGGGTCAGAATACCATTTAATAAGCAGAGAAGAATGTTTCTTATAGCCAAGATTAAACTGGAACTCAAGTTATGTGTCTCTCACTACGAAAGCCTTTTCCACAGACTTTGCTTGAAGGATGAGTCAGAATGCATGCTTCTGGAGTTTTGAGGTATACCAGGACAGCATTTTTCTGTATTCTCTGTATTTATTTTAGGTGTGTTTAATTATTTGCCCATGGATGCACTATGAACACATAAGTATATAATCTAATATGTAAAAGGAAAAGGAGGTGACACAGAATGAAAGAAAGCAAGGGAAAAAATGAACAGGAAGGAGCTGAGGAAATGGCTCAGGCAGGAAAGTGTTGCTCAGAGGCTATGTAAGTAAGCATGAGGATGTTTGATCAGATCCTTAGCACCAAGTGGAAAAACAGGCTTAGTGGCTTGTGTCTATAATCCTAGCACTGGTAAGGTGGACAGGAGGATCCTTGGAGCTCATAATCCAATCAGTCTTAGCAAATAGTGAGCTCCAGGTTCAATGAGAGACCTTGTGTCAAAGCACCAGGTAGAGAGCAAGAGAGGAAGACACCTGCCATTGACATCTGGCCTTTACAGACACGTGCACACACATGTGCACAGACACGAACCAACCCTCCTCATTCACCATGCACAAAGGAATCCAAGAAAGTTAAAGTATCCGTGATGTAATTAGCCATACCTGCAGTGACATGCTGATAAGTTGGCTTCCCAAAGCACGAAACTCAACATTTTAGAATTTGCCTAGTTCAGTTGTCTAAATACGCCTGTTGTAGCTAATTCGGGCAACCTATGTTGTCACTGCATAAGCAGTTGGGAAAAGATGTCAAAGAGCTCCAGCACAGGCTCGTATCTGTGTATTTTTAACAAGTTAATTAATTTTCCTTTGGATAACTCTAAAGTACTACAATAGCAATTATCAAGTCTTGGTGCTTCAGTGTTGGAGCACATAAAGACCCATGTGTAAAACCATATGCTTATGTATGTGTGACATCATGGGAACCTGCTGTAACATTTGCAGGCATCTGTTGAGCCCTGTGCACTTGTTTAAATGGTTAAGGATAAAGGCAATGCTTAGAACTGTACCTAGTATTAACTAGAGAAGTTATTGCTCACAAATGAACTGATATATTGTCTTCTGAAGTGTGAATCAAGTGTTACACAAGACCACAGCAGGTAGTGGCCTGTGTCCAAGCCCAATGGCTTGAGCTCAATCCTAGAGTCCACATGGTGGAAGGAGAGAGCCAGCTCCTGCATGCTCTCCTCTGAGCCTCAAGATGCATAGGGCGGCATGTGCCTGCCATCCCCTGCCTCCTCCAGATAAGCATATGTAATAGTTTTTAAGAGTGATCTGTCATTATATCTTTTGAATGAATTGTAAGGCGTTTTATTTTAGAGGCAAATTCAGGGTCCAGGTTGAATTGTAATCACAATACTCACGTGTCCTTTCCCTCACACTAATTTCAGTGCTAGGAAGAATATTGTAATAAATGAAGGAGGGACAAGATTAGTGAATAATTTTAAGAGCAGATTTTTTTTATTGTTGTTCACAAATAACAGTACTGTGGTTGAAGATTGTAGGGGGAATGGAGTTGTTTGGAGAATGTTAGAAGCTTTTTGCTTGTGTCTCTGTCCCTCTTGTCCAAGAGGATCATTTTTCAGCTCTAAACTACACGTTGAAAATGTAAATGGAAGGAGATCCTTTGCTACTGTCTGTGTGTGGGACTAGAAAATTGCCCACATCCTTTGATGCCCACGTTTATTATGAGTATGGATAACCATGACTATGCTGATGCTTAGATTATGCTCGTTAGTTACATGGCTGGCAGAAAATGCAACTATTTTAAAACCCTACATTTTATTCATTGGTCTGGGTCACCCCTAAACATTGCATTGTTTAAGACAATATTAAGACCATGTGAAATATATTTAATAAATATTATAGAAATACTCTACTCTCTAAAACCCGTGTTAAAATACTAAATCAGTGCATAAGTATGTGGCTGGAATCCTACAGTCCTATGGAGAAGTAATTCAGAGTGGTAATTTTTGGGAACTGGGATGTTTGGCAGAGTGATGGTTCAGGATTCAGGGTTCAGAGGTCAGGGACTTCACCAGTGTACAGTCTCCTGTGCTACACCATTATCCTTAACTATTTCTTGATATTGGTAAAATACTGAAATTTTAATCAATAGTAACTAACAATTCCTATACTGAACCTAAGATCATTTTCCAGAGACCTTGGCTTTGGTATGACTAAGTTCAACCAAAAATTCAGAACTCATTCTCTTCATGGACTCACCTGTTGTATTAGTCAGGGTTTTACTGCTGTGAACAGACATCATAACCAAGGCAACTCTTATAAGGATAACATTTAATTGGGGCTGGCTTACAGGTTCAGAGGTTCAGTCCATTATCATCAAAGTGGGAGCATGGCAACATCCAGGCAGGTATGATGCAGGAGGAGCTGAGAGTTCTGTATCCTCATCTGAAGGCCGCTAGCAGAATACTGACTTCCAGACAGCTAGGATGAGGGTCTTATGCCCACTCCCACAGTGACACACCTACTCTAACAATGTCACATCTTCTACTAGTGCCACTCCCTGGGCCAAGGATATACAAGACCATCACACCCTTCCTGCACCTGACTTGAAGTGTGTTTTTCCCAAACAGATTATCTTGCTAGAGGCACTACAGAAATTGTTTATATTTCAAGAATTTGTTTATACTGTAAATCATAAACCCATTGAACTTCAGGTAACTCACTGAACATTACTGTTCAAAGCACAGTAAGATGACAATGTCTAGGGCTGCCGAGGTTTTCAGAAAAGCAAACTCAGGAGTTGTCTTCCAAGTTGTAACAGAATGGTGCAAACAAAGAATTTTTTTCAGATGTTCTCCTAATTAAGAATCTTATCTATGTAATTCTGAAACATTCACAACATTTAGATTTACAGACATTAAAGTCTGTGAATAGGTTTTAAACATTAGAAAGAACGAAAGAAAACTCATAACCTGTGTTTCTTTCACTGTGAACCCCAGCAAATGATAGCTGTTTGCGTGTCTGCCTAAAAAGTTGCCCCAAAGGAAAACGTTTGTGAACTACGGCGCCAAGTCCTAGTCAACTCCAGGGACTGACATCCTAGATATCACATTAGTGAGTCCCATCACATGACAGGCCCCAGCTGTGCAGAGGAGTTGCTTCAGTAATTACAGGTTTTAGCTGTGAGGTGCTTTACCTTCTGATAATTGCTTTTTTAACTTTCAATTGTATTACACCTTTTTGTGTATTTATTTGCGTGTGTCTGTGGGGGTGGGGAGGTGGGTGGGAGGATACACTCATGGAGAACAGAAGAACCTCCTTGCGTCATTTGGGTCTTGAGAATCGAGCGTAGGTTCTCAGACCAGGCAGCAAGTGCCTTAAACCCACTGAGCCCTCTTGTTGACCCAAGCTTCTCTTGATTTTCAGTAGATCGCTCTGAGGACCACTCTTCCAAAGCTCCATGCTTATGCTTGTCAGAATCTTACCCTTCAGAAATTCCTCCAACACGTTATCTTGGCAGCTGGAATGAATTTAAAAGGATTCCTTTTGCCTACATGACCTCCCGGGGTCTGACTTCTGCTTGTCTCTCTGATGTGTGTGTCCTTTGACCTCCTGTGGTCTGACTTCTGCTTGTCTTTCTGATCGGTGTTCCTTTGATACTCACTACCCCTCTTCCCTCTTCTCTAGCCACAGAATAAATATCTCCAATGAGTTTAGTTTATGTCCCTTGGTGGCTTTTGCACTTTCTGGCTCTAGTCTGGGGTGCCTCTGACCATTCAAGTCTCAGTTTGATTGTCACTCGCACTGAGAGGACTTCTCTGACCCCCTGACCTTTGCTCTGAGTAGCAGCACACCCATCAGCTTCATCCGTCCTACCACATCCATCTGTTTAGTTCATCTAGAACAATGGTTCTTAACCTTCCTAACACTGCAACCCTGTTATACAGTTCCTCATGTTGTGGTGATCTCCAACCATAAAATTATTTTGTTGCTACTTCATAACAGCAACTGCTACTCTAAGAATTTCAAAGTAAGTACCTGATAGACAGGCTATTTGATATGTGACCCCCAAAGAGGTCACAACCCACAGGTTGAGAACTACTAGTCTAGAACATCCTTATGCCTAATATGAGTGTATTTACCTCTCTTCAATATCTTATTTTTTTTCTCTGTTACTAAACAGTGACAAGATCCTTTCCCACAATACTTAGCATCTTAGTGCTGACCCACACATAGGAGGCTTTCAAGAGGCATCCACTGATTAACTGAGAACATTACTCTCCTACCTGGAGGGATTTCTTTTCGTAAGTAGCTTGCATAGAAATGGATCACTTCAGTCTTCTAATTTCAAGGCTTCAACCATGTTTTAAAGAAGACTTTCTTTTTGCTAAAGTATCTATAACACTTATAGCCCACTCATTTAAGTATTAAAGTCAATTATTTTTTCCATGACCTATTTCTGAATATTTCCTACACACACACACACACACACACACACACACACACACACACACACACACACACACACACACAGGTCTGAATTCTTTAGGATCAGATTTCAGCCAACCCCACTACCACCAACCAAGAGTCACCAACTATTTGATTCCAGGCGAGAAGAGAAAGGAAAAGGTGAGCTTCAATATCCATGGAGTTTAAACTTAAGCTGCTTCCATACTTAATTAATCATGCATTGCAGATTCTAAGTCAGGTTTTAAGAAACAAATTTACCTAAGGTCCCTCATTAAATATCCTACCTTAGGCCAGACTGGGCAGCCCTGGATTCAACTCTAAGCTATTCTAAAACTTCTCGCTGTGTGCCTTTAATGATAGGCCCAACCCCCAGACTCTTCATCTGTAGGGTGAGAATATGAACGCTACTCCTATTGGGTTATTGTATTTAATAACCACGTCTAAAGCGTTGCATCTCAAGTGAACCTGCGTCAACTCCTTCCTTCTGATAAGTGAAAAAATTATTCCTCATCATCATATCCTCCCCTTGTGGTAGGAAGAAGGTCCTCTGAACAGATCTTTAGAGAAAGTAAAAAACACGAATTGTCATCTTTTTACATAAAGATAGGGAAATATTCATTTATGTGGGAGGTGAGTGTTACTAGGGTGCATTGAATATATGTACAAAATTGCCAAAGAACATTTGAGTTTAAAAAAGTTAGAAGAGGTTATTTTATCCTGTAACTGGGATAAGACGTTTACAAAGTGATGCATTTTAAATTACATAGAACTCGTTTTATAGATGCAAGTGTGTTATAGGACAGGTCTTGCATCAGTAGACAAAGCATTGCAACAGCTGTGGGGTTAGGTAAATCTCATCTCCTCCTGTGGCACGGTAGGGAGGGCGTGGGTCTTAGAACTGAATTTGAAGCGCAGACATGGTCCCTAAGGAGCTCTGTCAATAGCCCAGTATGGGTTTCATCATTGTGGAATGGTATCACGGATGAAACCAATTGGCATTACATGGTTTGCATGTAAAGTACATCTATTTTCTTGAACATATAGTTAGAAACCACACACACCCCCTTTTTGGCATGTTTTTTTTTCCCCCCATAGGAAGTTATTGGAAAACTTAATTTTTTTCTGCCTGGGTACCAACCCCCTGACTTTACAGAGGAAATAAATGTGCAAATATGACTTAATTTATTGTAGTCAGCTAGAGGGACACACATCTGGGAGTCACAGGCTATTCTATGCACTACCAAGTACTTACATTATCAGTAATGATTGAACCTGGAAGTTAGCCAAGGCCACCAGGTAGCAACGGTAGGATTAATTTAGGCTTCCTGTAATTGGTCCCTCAGAAACTGCAATCTAGGGATTTGATAGAAAGAGTTGGAAACTCTTAAGAGAAACAAGTAATACGCTCTTTCTAGGTAGGCGCCAGTATAATGATCTCAACTTAGATTTTAATCTCCGAGGCCTACGCATAGAGGGAAAGTTAGATTATCACCTTGACCTAGGCATGGAGGGTTTCAAGACAGTCCTGTCATCCCCTGAAATGGGCTGTGTCATTTTTTCACGGTGTGTGTGATGCATATAGATGACGGTTTGGCCTTTCATCAGATATTCAGAAGGGACCCGTTCTCAAAACTGTTCAACCCAGTGTGCTTGAGCAATTCCCAGGACAGGCTGTGCATGTGTGTATTCTAATGAAAAGTGACGTGTCTTGTAGGATCACCTTGAACAGTCACATAATGAGTTAGGATCAGAGTAGAGGAGGCAAGGTATCCCAAGGAGCATGCTTCGTTGTCGTACAGATAACTTTCATTTGTTAGTGGGTGTGATTTACGCAGAGCTCTAAGCATTGTGAAGAATACAGGGTATAAACGTAAAAAGAAAAATGCTGTCGTTCAATGTACCCTCTGGTTGGAAGGAAAGTAAGACCCTTCAATGGAGTTAAAGGTCTTAGTCATAAGATAAGACCTTATCCTGTAGAGATAAGGCCAATGCAAAACATTCTCTCGAAATCCATTTCACAATATTATTATTTCACAATATTAATTTTACTTCATTCACTCACATGATGACTTCAGTAAACAATATTTCTGGACTTAGTTTTTGATAGTTATTTTAATAGTTACAAAGAACTTAAAAATAAAATTTGCCTTCAGAAAAGCTTCAAAGCAGGACCTTGTCACAGTAAATCATTCCTGCACCATCCCGAGGCTGCGTGCTTTGCTTGGAATCATTTCCGGCAGCCCTGGCTGGTCTGCAGGCCTCACGGTTGGAAACAGTATTACTCTGTTGCCCTCTGCTGGGGCGATATGGGAAGTTCACCCGAGAAACAATGGTGCCCAGGCCTTTTCCCTGGTGCAGGGACTGTTGGTGATACTGAGGTCCACCGCAGCCTCCAGGCAGGATTCATTTAGGGCTGTTCACAGGCCTCCCAGTCAGGTACACGTTGGCATTATGCCTGTATTCATTAACTAAAGGGAGTAATTGGATTTCTTCCGTAAGGATGTAAAGCTAATTTTAAAAGTCGTTCAGAAAAATAGTCCCGCTTTTTTCTTTGGCTTGAGCACTGAGGGCTGCTTTCACAGAGCACTGTGTGTGCGTCATCGTGGGTGGTGAGCATCTTGCCACCGGAATAAACTAGGGTGGGGCTCCGAAGTCATTTTTAAATTCTGTTTGATTATTATTTTTAATGGTGAGGAAAGCGCCTTGATATTCATCACTGATTTTCTTGTCTCGAATAACCGAGTTAATGCCATGGTGTTAAATTAGATTTAGAGTGTCCTCTTCGGTGTTCCTTTGGTTTCCTGCTCAGCTGACTTTTTTTTTTTTTTTTTCTGATAGAGGTGGAAAATCATTCACTGTAATTAAGAAAGGAGTGGGTGGGGCAGGTACTAAAAAAGAGAGAAAGGAGCTGTGAATTGTCACGTGTGCAAATTGGTGACAAACTTCTAGAAGAAAATGAGAGGAGCTGAGTGAGGAAAGAAAGAGGGACAGTGAATTCTAATGCCCCATTTTTTTTTTTTTATTTTAAAGGATCAATAATATGTACATGATGCTCTGCCTCCGGTTTCCATAACAACCCGCCCCACTGAAAGACAGCAGGCTCCGCAAATCTCCAATTATCAGCCTTCCAGGGCTTATTAATGGAGCCGAGGATCCCAGCGAGGCAGGCAGCTCATTGTTGGCACGTGCCTGGTGGGCTGGCAAAGGGGGTGGGAGCGGAGTGAAGTGGAACTGTGTAGCGAGCCAGCAGCCATTTGTCCCCTGTCGCTTCTGGGGGGCTACGGCCACTCGGGAGACTTGGGCACATCTTCTGAAGCCTCCTGAGGCTGTACTGATGTGGCAGGAAGCTGAGGGTGGAGGGTAGAGACTGCTCTTTCAGCTCCACACCAACCATCATCCTCCTGTAGTAAATCTACACGAAGAGTACACACTCCCTTTGTCTATTGACCTCCCTCAATTTACTGAGGGTTCTTCACAAAAACAATTGTGACTCTCTGCTCCCAATGCTACCCCAAGTCTTAATTAAAATGTAAAACCAACTTAATGCATATCTGATCGTTTCGAGTTTGTCAGTCTTTGGTCTGACATTCATTTATTAGGTCCTTACATAACGTCATCGGAAGAGCAATGAACTTGGTGGTGAATACCTTTAATCCTAGCACTCCAGAGGTAGAGGTGGGCGGAACTCTGAGTTCAAAGCCAGCCTGGTCTATAGGGAGAGTTTCCAGGATAGACAGGACTACCCAGAACCTCTGTCTCAAAAACAAAACAAACAAAAACCAGAAAACCAGTTTTTAAAAAAGAGCCAGCAAATATATAAAACTGAAGGTGATATATGCTTTTGTTCGAGTAATTGGTAAATTCTGTGTATATAATATCTTTTTGAAGCCACAGTCACTCTGTCCTTCTTATAGATCTACAGGTGAGCAACAGAACTTCATGTGTGTGGATGGGTCAGAGTCTCCATCTCTCCCCCTCTACATAATCCTCATGTTAATACTTCTCTTTTCCTTTAAAATAAAGTCAAATTAGAATAAAACGGACCAACCGAACTACATCATCTGATGTGATCAAGGAAACGGTTATCCTAATCTTTGATTAATAATTGCTTTCTATGTCATTATTGGATTTCCAATCGGGGGAGGGTTAGATATAATAAAACACACGCAACATTAGAAATAGAGTAATTGCAGTCATAAAATGTGTCGGGAACATTATACAGATATCAATTTTTATTGTAACGCTGAAGTGCTAGTTGATAAAGACTTCTGTTTGACAGAGTGCCAGCTGAACTGACTTGGTAGCGCAGAAATGTCTGCCTTAACATTTTGAATAGTCCTTTACATAAACCATCACTGAAATTCAACGTGATCAGAAGAGAAACCTTTTGGGGTCTTTCAAAAATAAAGAAGTTAGAGGGAGTCATTAGCTATTCAGAATCTCTAGGCTGCTCTCAAACACCTGAGCATTACATTAAGCAGGAGGATGGAACGTGGCCCGTCCTTACAGAGACTCCATCCACAGCTGTCACAACGTGCTACGAGACCAGATCAGCCTTGGCAGTATTTTCACAAAAAACCGCTCAAATAACAATATTTGTGATTTTGTACTCCAGGACTTGGAACAGAGTTTGATAACAGAGTCATCTCTTCCAGGATAAAGTGGCAGGCACATTTCCTACTTAGCAACTTACATGCCTCACACACCAGACAACCTGTAAGGAAGGGTTTGTAGCTGAGGAAGCTGAGGTGTAGCGAGGTGACATGAGATGCTTACAGCTCCACATTTAGGAATTGACAGATTCCAGATTCACACTTGTGCCCTCTGGCTCTTGAGTCTTCCTCACAAGTGTTGTCTATACCCAGACACCAATTTCCTCTTTTACGTGTTTTGTTTTGTTTTGTTTTTAAATTTCTGAGGACCATCTCCATCGCCCCAGCGTCAATGTAAACAACCTTGTCCGAAATCACACATGTCTCCCGTAGTGAGAAATGCAGCGGTCAATTTGGAGTTCTGAGCCTTGCCTAGCACTTGATAGTTAACTGGTCGCTTCCTACTCTTTGAAATTCTTCCGCTGTTCCTCTTTCATCATGTCTTTCATTTCTGTTACTGTGACAAAGATGACCAAAAGTTGCTTAGAAAATGAGAAGGTTTAGTTCATCTTACAAACTGTGATTCACCATTGAGATAAGTCACGGCAGGAACCAAGCAAGGGCCTGGAGGCAGGGACTAGAGCAGAGGCCATAAAGAAATGTGTCTTTCTCCCAGGCTCGCTCCGGCTATTTCCTCCTACCTTCCTTGTATCTTAGGTCTGCCCAGGGGTGAAACTAGCCATGGTGGGTCCTCCTCCATCAAGCAACACTCAAGAAAATAATGCACAGACATGGCTAGAGGTTACTCTGACACAGCTATTTCCCTAATTGAGGTTGACTCCTCTCAGAAGTCTCTGCTTTATTCCAACATTAACGAAAACTCTCAGGCACATAGTAATTTACCTCGTCTTACCCCTCTACCTCAGCTTCGATCATTTTCTTTCTTCTGACTTCTTGTGTCACCTCAAAGATTGGTTCTTTGCTATCTTACTTTCCATCCAATGTATGCCTTTGATGATCAACTGTTTTGTTTACTCCTACATGACTATAATCAAAACATCCAATAAAAACATCCCCAGAGAGGAAAGACTATGGCTTCAGGGGTGTCAATTCATAGCTCCTTGGCCCCAGAGGCCTAAGCTAAACATTATGACAATGGTCGCATGTGATGAGGGAGCTTCTTCATGGTGCACAGTCAGGGGAGTCCTAAGAAGAGGTGATAGAGCAAGATATAGCTGCCAAGGACATGGACTCACAGGTACCTCCTCTATCCATGATGGATGCTGGACCACCCAGTCATGCCCAGGTATTCACTGCTGCTGTCTGTTCATGACTGTGATGACTGTGTATATGGCAGCATTTCATGACACCCCTATATTCCAGCTTTTACACTGTTTCTACCCCCTTGTCCACCATGTTTGCTCGGCTCATGGAATGGTATAAACATCCATTATAGGGCTGAAGTGCACTTAAAGCTGTATAATACGTTGTAGATCTTAATGATAAGGTCCGTGAAGACAAGGTCGTCTTTGTTTTAGCGTTGTTTAGTACATGGTTGCATCCCTAGCAAATAGAACGAGGGGGCAGCCTTAGAGCAGAAATTTGTTTCATTGCATGACTGAAGAAGTCATCTACATGGCAATAGGACAGACATTTCTTTTGGTTGTTATCACTTTGTGGAAAACAAAGTAGCCAGGCTAGCTCTGAAAGACAGCACATAAGTGGCAAAAGAGACATGCTCACTTTCATTTAGTAGGCTTAGTCCCTTTGTACCACTAAGGTACTTCTTCCCTTTACCTGGATAGATCTTCGCCCATCTTCCTTCGCTTCTGCCGACTCTTTGATAATTCATATCGTCGCACAGGCTGGAAGGGCCCCAAACACTTGATCTTGTTTCAGAGTCTCTCTCTGCATGGAAAGCAGCCACAGGTCAGGCACATTGTCTCATTCTCCGAAGGCAAAGGATATATAAAGGGCAGAGAACCACTTCCACCAATCCAAACGTTTGGGTTTGAATGTAAAACGTCCCATACAGCATGTGTGTTTGAACAGTGGGTCCCAGGCTGCTGAAAGGTTGTAGCCTGTTGACGAGGTGGAGCCTTTCTAGAAGTGGGTTATGGCGACAGGGTATGAGATTTTATCACTCATCTCCTTCCTGTTCACTCTCTGCTTCTTGATTATGGACACAAGGTGACCAGGTCCCCTTACAATTCTGCCCCTGTGTCTTCTTTAATGTGGTGGACTCTATCATTTTAAACTGTATGCCAGAAGAAATTATTTCTCCCCTAACTCGCTTCTTGTCAGATGTGTGGTCACAGCAGCAGGAAAAGTAAGTAAGGCATGGTTTTACCTCAACCGCTGGGGACTCTGCTCTGACTGAAAATAGATGGTAAGACCCATATTTGCATCCGAGTGAGCTATCTTTCTCTCATGGTGAATCAGCAAATCAAAGTCATGGAAGCTTTCGTGTCTATAAAGCTTCTGTGAATTAAAATTTTCTATGCCAGAAATTATGGTTAACTCAGCATTTACCCAACAGTGGTTCTGTTTTAGTATGTTGAATGTTCTTACATGCTGACTATAGCCCAATAGAATTTAAACATTTCTTGAAAGCATCCATTGTATGA
The DNA here is from genome assembly GCF_011064425.1 of Rattus rattus. Lineage (NCBI taxonomy): Eukaryota > Metazoa > Chordata > Mammalia > Rodentia > Muridae > Rattus > Rattus rattus. The sequence goes on along the minus strand of NC_046157.1, from coordinate 27,198,730 downwards.
AAGCCTATAGAATACACACACACACACACACACACACACACACACACACACACACACACACACACACATATATATATATTATTCAAACACACATACATATGTGGGTGTTCAGGACACTCTTTTAGCTTCGAGTGATGTCTTAGTTACTGTAAGAATGATTTGGGTTCCCAATTCAGATAGTTTTTTTTTAATCGGGTATTTCATGGATTTACATTTCAAATGTTATCCCCTTTCCCTCCCCCTCTCCCATCCCACCTCCTCCCAGCCCTTGCTTCTATGAAGATGCTCCCACTCCCACCCACTTCCACTTCAACGCCCTGGCATTCCCCTTCACTGGGGAAACAAGCCTTCACAGGACCAAGGCCTTCTCCTCTTATTGATGCTGGACAATGCCATCCTCTGCTACATATGTGGCTGGAGCGATGAGACCCCCATGTGTACTCATTGGTTGGTGATTTAGTCTCTTGGACCTCTGGGGGTGGGGATCTGGTTGGTTGATATTGTTGTTCTTCCTATGGGAGTTGCAAACCCCTTCAGCCCCTTCAGTCCTTTCTCTAACTCCTCCATTGTGGTCCCCATGCTCAGTCCGATGGTTAGCTGCAAGCATCCTCCTCTGTATAATGACCCAGAAGTATGGGAAGGCAGCTGCGTTCTTGACAACTGGAGCATATGGTCTGGACTATTCATATCCTGTGAACCAGTAAATAGAGGGAGCAGAACGGGTTCTTCGGGCCAGCTCTCCTACAATTGTCAAAGTCTTGTCCTCAGTGACCTACTTTTTCCAACAAGGCCCGGCCTCCTGAAGATTCTACAGCTTCCTAAAATATTATTACCATCCGAGAAACAGCTATTCAATACGTACTCCTATGAGGGATGCTTCAGATTCAAAACATAAGTGTTGATCATAATCTAAACATTAAGTTTCCTGTCATCTATTAACACTGCCTGATTAAAAAAGACACCTGCAACCTAGAAAACGCCAGTAAACTCAGCGGGTCTTCCTTTAGATTTGGACCATGGTTAGGAGAGTTACCTGTAAAAGGACAGAACACCGAGGCCAGCAATAAACCTAGTCTGTATGAGTTGGGGTGAACTTTGATGAGAAAGGACTGTGGGGGCACATTTATGTGCGGCTGAGTTTAGAGAGCGAAGTGGGGGATCGGGGCCAGGGTGTGAACTGGGAACGGAATGGGTGATGGAAGAGGCAAGGGGTGAGAGCTTCAGTGTGACTTAAACATCCCAATCCAATAGGAAGCTGCGTCAGAAAGGACCAGGGGGCCAGCAAGGGACTGTAAAGCTCCCGAGTCTCTGGCCTGAGAATTTCCCACGATGGGAGACTACATGTGAATCAGAAAACAAAATATAGTTGTGTAGTTAATGATTTTTGCCCTAAACTGGTAGCCTATCTTTCCTTAGTCAATTCTCAGCATAGCCACCACCATCTCTCACCCAAACCGATGCCCAACCCTTACATATAACATGGGTAAGTGAAAAGAATACAAGCATGTGGGCAGGGAAGTGCTGTGATTAACTGTCACTGCTGAGTACTTGGGAATGTGGCAGCCACTCTTGGGGATTTCCTACTCCCCAGACTTACATTGACGATTCTCCATTGAGTCTGTTGACTGTGTTAAGCATTGGCTCACTAAAGTACTTTGGCACTGGCAGGAAGTTGATGGGAATATAATCATTCCAGCTCAGCTATTTGTCTTTAGCAACCTGTGTCCTGACACCTGCTGGGTACAGCAGATTTATAGCCTGTCCCCATGAGTAAGGTGTTTGAGAGAAACTGTAACAGGCTTAATGCTACCCTTTCTCAAAATACTTTTCTCTTCTCTTATTGTATCCAGTGTTATTGTAACACCCTGTTTCTATTCCATCTATCCCAACCTTTCTCTGCCTCCCCCTACCACCAAGCTCCCACCCAGATCTCCAGAGAATCACTGCTACTCAATCCATCAGCCAAAGTTAGTGGGTTCCCATGGCAACCAGGCAGCTGGTGTCTAGACACTCAGAGAGAAGCTTTGCAATTGAACTGCAAATCTAGATTCTAACACACCCCCTTCTCTCTCCCCCCTCCTCTTCCCTCCCATCTCCCTTTATTTACAACAGGCATTAGTGCCAACACTGGATGAGGTTTCCTTTTGACAGACCATTAAAGGAAGGAGGGGGAAGAGAGAACGGGTGGGAAACCCAAACGTACTGTCTTGTCATGTCAGTTTAGTAAGAGGACAACTGAGCTGACAGACTCTGACTGCGCTTGCTCTTTTTTTCTCACAAAGGATTTTATTTAATTAAAATATTTTAAATTAGAAAACAGTGCCACTAGTCCATTGGGAGTCATAAGCATCTTTAAAAGGCAATAAAAGCATTTTCAGGGTGAGGCTACAGCCGATACACTGGGGTGAGGCGGAATTTTTCACCAGCACCAGGCAATCAATATAATTTCTCTTTCTATGTGGCTTGGGGGAATTACATGTCTTTGGTATTATAGGAAAATACAAGAAAGGACTTTAAGTGACACCTCATATCTATAAAAGTCAAGTTGAAATCTTTATTTCTCTTGAGGAAGAGAAAAGCTGTCCTTAACAACCAGGGTCTAGTCTGGTTTTTAGTCTTTTTGTAGAGTTCTCCTGTGTATATAAACATTTTACAGACCATAGGAATCGGGCAAAGGCACTTTATATATGTCAACTGCGATCACATCTGAACATAGTTTAAGTATAAACATTTTCGGAATTACAAAACGAACAGCTTTGTCCTTAGCCTGGCTGTATAAACAATTAACTTTTTGTTCATGATATTCATTGAGGTGTGCAGTCATAAACTACCCATCCTTGACATGATTCCAAGGCGGAACAGTGTTCTGTTTCCTTGCGTTCATCTCCAGTTCACCAAACACAATCATTTCTGCTTCTTGTGAGATGTCTCATGTCTCTGCATGTTTTCAAGGTTACAACCTGTCAATAAACCCTGAAACTCCCAGCAGTCTTTGGATAGAAAATGTTGATGCTCCATCAAATTTCTTTGTTCCCTTGAATGAAATAAATGTTATTTTTCTCATACACATACATGTTTATTCTAGAGTATATATATATGTGTATATATATATGTATATATATATTCATATACATGATTCCACCTTGGAATCATGTCAAGGATGGGTAGTTTATGACTGCACACCTCAATGAATATATATGTGGATTAAACACGTATAATACATACATATATATATTAAATTTTTGAGATTATCTTCTAAAATGTTATTTAAAAAAAAAAAAACACCTAACTTAGAAAACAAAATTCAGCCTGGAGAAATGGCTCTGTGGGTAAAGAAAAATTGAAGACCTGACGTCAGATTTCCAAACTCAAGACAGACATACTAGTGTGTGTGTATAATATCTGAGCTCTTGTACCAGATGAAATGCAGAATAGCAGACTCTCCAGAAACTTCCACGACAGGTAGTCTGGTGTATGCAGTAGCAAATAATGGGCAACCCAGTCTCAAACAAGTGGAACGTAAGAACCGACACCCAAGACTGCCCTATGGCTTCATATGCACACTGGAAAATGTGTATGTTCACTCTTAACCTCCCCCCCCCACTCACACACATTCAAAAGAAACATAATTCATTAAACTGAGTTTTCTTTTATAACCTTTCACTTTTATCTCAGCAAGTAGAGAGGATGACTCGGGCAGTGAGGGTTTGGGAGCTCCTTTGACTGTTTAGAAGGAAGGTTTTAGTGATACTTACGCTATGGGGATCAGAGAGACAGCAGCTGAAGCTGAACTTGTTGATGCAAAATATCCTTCTCAAATTCAGTACATTTTCATTTTGCTCTGGAGGCAAATTATGTCCTAAGTTTCAGATTAACAAGTTTCAAATAATTAGAGCATCAGCCCTCTTTCTCTCTCTCTCTCCTCCCTCCCTCTCTCTCCCTCCCTCTCTCTCTCTCCCTCCCTCTCTCTCTCTCTCTCTCTCTCTCTCTTGCTCTCTCTCTCTCGCTCGCTCTCACCACTTATCAGCTTTAAGTGAGGATTTTAGCTACTTGAGAGCAGAAAGGCATACTAAGACGTGATTGCATTAGTTCAGTTGTTACTGTGTTCTCCAGCAACCTCTGCCATCAGCTGTACCTGCTGTCACACATCCATGTAAGTCTCATCAATGAAGTTAGCATGTCTTTCAGGCTGTGTTCTGTCCCTGAATTTGGAATACTCTTACTCCTAGCTTCAGGTAGTTGAAAGAGCCCTTCTCACAATTACCGAAATATTGAATCAACTTGTGTCAGCCAATAGTTTGGAAACCATTCCACTAACTAGGCTTTCCATTAGTTTGTATTACTTCAGGCCCTACATCATTTATCTCTTTCTAAAATTCCAGGTGATTTGAGACTCATGCCCATTCTTATTGTCACCTACCCCCACAGAGCTGGAAGTAACATTTCTCTGAAGGTACACAATGAGAGGGACTCTATTGCTAACTCATGGGTTTCCATAATTTATCACTGATCTATCTGAACTATTCTCATCCTAATTACTGTGTTCCAGCATGCTTCATTGCTTGTTTACTGGCTGTTGGACTATTCTCCTAACCACATACTTCACATATTTTGTTCACCTTCCACTCGTTAACTGGCCTCACACCCGAACAGCAGTTGTGTGGTTGATTTCCATTCCTTTCAAGTCTGACATTCTTTTGTGTCAACTTTATCAGTGTAGTTGTATTTCTTAATCTCGTGTTTATGGCGTCAGTTGGGGAGGTATGCCAAGGAAAGAAGAATGAAGAGATATGGATACATATAGACAAAGAGAATTTACATAGATCGTCGAGATATGCTAAGTGCAGTTTGATTATATTTATAAAAGGAATGGCCAGTAATGTTCAGTATACCTTAAAATATGATAATGGAGGTAGTATGGGTGTCAAGGATATAGAAACATATTTGACCAAAGAATCTGGAATTTGGTGAATGTGACACAAAGACAAAGTTTTGTGATTAAAGAAATATGTTTACAAGATTCTTCAAATATTAGAATATGGGGATAGGGCTAATGAGATGGCACTTGCCACCAATCCTGGTGACCTGAATTAGACTCCAGAACTGACATGTGGAAAGAAGAGAACTGATTCCTGCATTTACCTTTCCAATCTCCATCTATTTACCTTGGCATGTACCATGGTTTGTACGCATCCATAATAAGAAATAAATGTAATTAAAATAGATAGGATACTTTTAACAGCTCACTTTAAGGTCATTAGAAGAATTAGTCTTTGAAACAGTCAGCAAAGACAATTTGCAGAATTGAATCTTGGATGACAGTCATGTTAAGGGTCAAGGAAAGGAAGTCTAGCTCTACAGGGGCAGAAATACACCCATAACCGATTGATAATTAAAGATACAAAAGAAAAGTAGTGCAAGAAGAAGTCAAAACTAAAATATGCCAGTAGCCTAAGAGATGGTTTTTACTAGGTCATAGCAATTGGAATCCCACCACCAGGATCACAGTATCTTGGTTTCCTATAAGTGTGCTATAGGCAGGAACAGACTGGCTATTGTTGAAGTGGTTTACCGTTGGCATTGCTTTGAAGAAAAAGGAACTTCATTCAGTTGAGCAGTGTTTGTTTTCCAGGTGTCCAGCTCATTTCAAAGGGACAAACAGTTCCAGTTGCAGCTAAACATGTTATAGACAAGGAATGCGATTGAGAGGTTCTGCGTGTCCTGTTCAGACTTGTCAGTAGTTTAGGCAAAGTGGAATAGGTCAATCAATGTTTGACATTGTTACAGGTATTCAAGGGCATCCTGGAGCCCTACAAGAGTCCCGACTGTGAGAACAGTAAATTACATGAAGAGGGTCTTTGGGGTCAGCCTCTTCCTGGAGTACAAAAGGATAACCAGGTGTTCGGGAAACCAAACTATGGGCGAGTTTCTTAACTATTGCTAGTTTCTCCATCACAGATCTTAGATCAAGGTCAACATTCAAAAGCAAAACTAAACAGTAAAGGTCCAGAACAAAGGAAGCATGTCAGTGAGGGTAGCTGGGGTTTAGACTTTAGAACGCCATTGTTCTGTTTTGTTTTGGTGAGCTCAAGAGGGGCACAGGTAGAAAACTAAGGAAGGAGGGTTAAAGAAAAGATGGACAACTTATGTGGTTTCCTCATATGAAGTTTGTTTCTTGGAAATGAGGGGAGTAAATAGGTCAGCACGTTTCACCAGAAAGAGTTTACCCTGGAGTTTTGCAAAAGGCATCGGATGGAAAAGAGATTACTAATTTATTTGCTGTATATTCTTCCAGCAGACAGGCTACATAAAGCTTATGTTGGTAGATTTCTGTGGGATATCAGGGATAATTTACACTCAGAGTTGTGTAAGTAGAGATTGTCTATCTCTGGTGGTTTCACCGTGGGTAGTTGTATCAGACTGGGGGTGTGCCAAGGTCTCCAAGGCCCCTTTTAACACTGAAGTGTTGTTGCTACATATCCTGGCCAATTTCAAATAATCTCAAAATATGTATTTTAAAGAGGATAATAGGACATTGTTTCTATAGACAATATGTCCTGGAGAATGGCTTTATTGGAGAGTAAACATTGGATAGAGAAACAGAGAGGAGAGAATTTCTTCCTCGTTCGTTTTGTTGTTTGTTTTGATTTGATTTGGTTGCTTTGGTTTGGTTTGGTTTTCTTTCTTGTTTTGACAGGGTCCCCCTCTGTAGCGCAGGCTGATCACCAACTCCTGGAAGTCCTCCTCATTAGCCTCCCTAGCTCTGGAATTACAGGTATGAGCTACCACGCTCAGCTTGAGGGATATGTTTTCAAATGGCACTTTAAATAATGGACCTAATGATTCTGTCCTAGATAACATTCAGACTCCAGAAATCTTCATTCTTTTGCTGATTATTCTCCTGATGTCCCCAAATAGCCAAAGCTGTAATATTCCATCACCACATATAAGAGATTGGAGATCATGCCTAAAAAGAAGAAATTGCTACAAATACTAATATTACTTTTCCAATACCGTTCTGATTGTGTTCCAGTGAATGCCATTGATTCTTAAAGCAATTCTTTTACTCAAAGGCAGAGCCATAATTTGACGAACCCCAGGAAACCAAAGCACACAATGGGTACAGAATGAATTGTCCCAGTAAGAGGTGGGAATTGCATCTATTTACGCACGTGTAAGCTTATAATAACAATGCCTTTTATGGGCTGCGCTTGTTACAATAATGTGTTTGAAATTAACTTCAAAATTGGGTTAAACCTTCACAGTTGGTTTTGTAATGTCCTGCTACCGCTGGAATCTGGAGGGGGTGGTTGATAAAGGAATGGTATGCATTTTTCATTTCCTCTTTTGCAGGACATAAAAATGATCTCTTATGGATTCGTAGCTAAGACAGCATTTGCGATAATTGTAGCCACTTCTGGACTTTGACCATTCACTAACTCATTATGTAATTTATAAAATGTATCATAATCCATATTTACTGCTCGGCCTAATGAACTCCTTGAGAGGTCCCTATTTTTCTTTCCTTCTCTGTGTATGATTTCCACACCGCCTCCTACAAACTGAGCACAACACTGAAATTTTATAAAGCGGTAATTCTCAGGACTGGCTCTGTGAGCCTCCAGAGAATGGAAGATTACTTTTGATAGATCTTAAGGCAAGATTATATTGAATTGTCTTGTAGGTCACAAAGGAAAATAGGAATGGAGGTGGAAAAATAGGAAGCAATAGAGATAGACAGCACATTCAGGACTAAGGGGAGAAGTATAAAGTAAAATCAGCATTAGAGTCCACTCATCTCCAAGGATGGAGAGTGCTTTGATCTCCTGGAAGGATCCCTGCATTCTGCTCTGTTTAGTGACTTTAGGCAAAGCACAGAACCACTATCTTCCATTGTTCTCTCAGATAGGGAGGAGCTGAGATTACATCATCCCCAAGGCTCCTCCAGCTTTCACTAATTACATGAACAATTTACTGTAATTTTATGAATCATCACAAGCCAAGTCTGTGATAATATATACAGACAGGATTTTTTTTTTGTCCTGAATTATGTAGTTCAGCCATTTGCATTGATAAAATTAGCGAGACAACTGCCAAGTTGCTAGTTTGCTGGGTGCTGTGTAGACACAGCCATAAGGGAAAATTACACAACAAGGATAAATAATTGTCTGCCTAAGCTCGAGTTCTATCCAAACACATCACGGCGAGTCATGGCAAGAGCCTAGCTGAGTGTTCTCCATGGGTGGAGCTCCCTCACGGTTTGCACTTCACCTACACAATGGGCGTTTACAAGCAAGGCGGGCTTTCAGGCATCTGTACCATGATTGCCCTCTGTCACACTCCTAACACTGGAGACACGCCCAGCCTTAATTTCTGAATGTCAGCCCTGGAATCAGATAACCAGATCATCTTATCTGATATCAGACTGTAGGATCTAGCAAACCCCCAAGACGTTTTTGTTTTTGCTTGTTTTTTTTTTTTTCTCATCAACTTTGTAGTAGCTGACGTTAACTCAATGTATTGGGAAATATTATTGAGGATAAGTGTAGGCTCTTTTAAATAAAAATCAGCATCACCTAGAAGATAGCTCATTAATTTTCTCAAGGTCTGATGTGACCCAAGTCACAGGAGGAGGCTTTGAGGTCAGTTCCAGCTCAAGGGCTTCTGGGCCCTAGCTTTGAAATGCATGGTGTCTTCAGGAATTGGGCCTAATCTTCCACCTCTGGGAATCTAGCAAGGACAATAGCCTGTGATGTTTCTGATGTCCCCTTAGGGTAGCTATTCAAAAGGGGGTTTCTTAGGAGGAGGAGTGGGGGGGGAGCGTGGGGAGAGACCAGGCAGACAGGAGGGAGGGGAAACTGAAATTTGAATGTAAAAGTGAATGAATGAATAAACACACAAACAATAAACAAATAAATAGAGAGGGACTGAGAAATACAGCTGAAAAAACGGGGGTATGCCTACTGTGTGGTTTTTATTAGACAGTCTTTGACTATTGGCTGAAGCATTGTCAGTGCAGATGGGAATTTTCATTTAAACTATTCATGGATATTTATAAGCAGACCTATAGATTTTTTAAGGTAGATAGTTAATAGTATAATTCCTTAGGACTCTTTTTTTAGACATCCTTAGTATTATTATCACAAAAGATAAAGGAAACTACAAAGAACAAAAGGACACAAATCTCTAGAAAAGGTCTGGGATGGCTCACGTCAGGCAGCCACACAAAGCTGATAGGTAGTTCAATAAGTGAAAAATTCTGATCAAAAGGAAGCCAAAAGAGTACATGGGTAAAAATGGCCAATAAGCCGGCTTCTCCTGTTAAATCTCTCCTAAGTTTATTAAGTATTAAATCCTAATAAATAATATCTAATACATTGTGCTGGGCTGGTTTGTTTTGGAGTTTTCATTTTCTGGTTGTTGTTGGAAGAAGATAGGCTTTACTGTGCCTCACAGTTTGAGGATATGATCAACGGTATTGGGCAGTGCACGATATCTGTGGGGTGGTTTTTGTTGTGTTTTGTTTTGTGTTTTTCTTTTCTTTTCTTTATTTACATTTCAAAAGTTATCCCCTCCCATAATCTCCTATCCCATCTCCCCTCCCCCTGCTTTTATGAGGGTGCTCCCCCACTCACCCACCCACTCCCTCCGGTCTCCCCGCCCTGGCATTCCCCTACACTGGCTCTTCATAGGACCCAGGGCCTTGATGCCCGACAAGGCCATCCTCTGCTCCATATGTGGCTGGAGCCATGGGTCCTCCATGTGTACTCTTTGATTGGTGGTTTAGTCCCTGGGAGCTCTGGGGAGAGTCTGGTTGGTTGATATTGTTGTTCTTCCTATGGGTTGCAAACCCCTTCAGGTCCTTCGGTTCTTTGTATAACTCCTTCATTGGAGAACCCGTGCTCGGCTCAATGGTTGGCTGCAAGCATATGCCTCTGTTATTTGTCAGGCTCTTCCTCCAAAATGTGTCAGAGAGAATGTAGAAAATCTTTTCCAGGTTGAGAGAAGAAAGTGAAGTACCAATTTCTGTCATGTTTGACAAAAGTTTCTAAAAGTATACCTTTTTATAGAGGGGGGGGTGTTGTAACATCATTTGAAAAGACCGTTACTTACAGTGTTCAGACTCTGGTGGGATTTCTTACCGGGCAAGGTAAAGAGATGACGGAGTGTTGCGCATGAGTGAAAAGAAGTTCTCCCTGGGGTCCTGCCCTCAGCTCAGGCCCCTCCCCACATAATCACAAGACTTCCTGGAAATCAAAAATACTTTTACATCACAGAGCTATGAAATCTCACTCCGTATGATTCCTTTTAAAACTTTAATAATGAACTATTAAAGTATAGAATTCTATAAACATGACTGAACAAAGTTCTTTTTCTTAAAATTGTCTAGATAATCTGAAAATTCTAGAAAAAAATCTAGAAAAAAACAGAAAAGTTTCAGTAAAAAGTAGATATTATATATACCATATATGATGTCTATATATGTTATATATATTATGCATAAGATATAAGATATATATCTTTTACATAACATTGATGATACATAGATGATAGATAGATAGATAGACAGACAGACAGACAGACAGATGAATAAATAGATAGTCATTCTTTAAGGAAGAGCCTTGGAAGGTACAAACTTTTCTTTCTTTTTTGCTAGAATACCTGAAAGTTCCTCCTAGGTTGGATGAGTTCTTAATCATATGGAAAGGAAGACATCAACTCATTTTTTATGCATCCATGTGAGCCAAGAAGTGACACTTTGTTAGTTTTTTTGTTTCTTCATTTCATGTTGTTTCTTCATTTCTATTAATTTATTATTCCTACTTTATTATAATATAAAAAACAAGGAATGAATATATATATATATGTATATATAGAGAGAGAGGGGGGAGTTGTTTTGTGTTGTTTCTAAATACAGTATTTGGCTTATAGCAAACATTGGTCATCATTCTCTTCCAAAACCAGCAGATGATTATTTAAACATGAAGTGTTGTGAAGGACTTTAAATCAACACATTTCGTTCTCATAACAACCTCATGAGAGAGGTGCCAACATTACTGCTAATTATAGATAAGGAAAATGAAGCTACAAGAGGTTAAGTAAGTTACCCAAAGCCATAGTAAAGTGTCACAGGAGGTAATTTAATGCTGTCTAGTTCTAGTACTAGCCCATAACCACTACTCTAGGACAATTAAAAATAATTATGCTTCAAATATCTTTCTTTTTTAAAACTTTCTTGTATATATCAATAACTGTTAGTGAAATTAATATCTTTGAAATTATCAAGGAAATGTTTTCCATGGCTATAAATTTTGGTTGTTGAAATTCATTTTGTAACCCTCATTTAAAAGTTGGAATTTCGGGCTGGAGAGATGGCTCAGTGGTTAAGAGCACTGACTGCTCTTCCAGAGGTCCTGAGTTCAATTCCCAGCAACCACATGGTGGCTCACAACCATCTGTAATGGGATGCTCTCTTCTGAAGTGTCTGAAGAGAACTACAGTGTACTAATATATAAATAAAATAAATAAATCTTTTTTTAAAAAGTTGGAATTTCATTATAGGTACAAAGTTTTCCTGCCTAAGGTTGTTAACTTTAATTTATATTTTAAAGGGATTCATAGATTTTACTTAATTTTTTAATCATTTTAAGTATTTTGTAAGCATAGATATTAAACATGATCCTACTAGTTGGAGACAATACAAATGCATGCTATTTTTTCAAGCATGCTTTAAGTACTGAGATTCATCAGCTTATAAAATTTAAAAACTCCTACTTGTGTGGAATATAAATTCATGTAAATATATCCCTGGAAAAAAATGACGTTAGTTTATAATCGACTGAAGACTAGAAAAGACTCCATAAATCAGCAAATAATACAAGGACTACAATTTCTTTGTGAAAAGAAAAAGTGATTAAGTCTCCCTAGAGTAGTTTTGAAGTGGGAAATATGAGTTGAACTTGGTCTTGAGAGTTGGTGAGGGGTTGGGGATTTAGCACAGTGGTAGAGCGCTTGCCTAGGAAGCGCAAGGCCCTGAGTTCGGTCCCCAGCTCCGAAAAAAAAAAAAAAAAAAAAAAAAAAAAAAAAAAAAAAAAGAACTTGAGAGTTGGTGAGCATAAATTCAAAAGACTTAACTTTGAATATTTTCTGTATACACTGAATAAATTACAAGTCACAAGTAGCATTAGTTACAATGCACAGAAGACATCTGACAGGCATAGGTAAATATGCACAGATGTAGAATACATCTGAATGTCAAATAAGGAAAAACACACACACACACACACACACACACACACACACAGACACACACACGTGCGCGCGCGCACCCACAAAATCTCTCTCTCTCTTTTTCATTTGCTATGGTAAGCCATTTACAAAATCAAAACTAGATATATGTTTTACTCATTCTCAAAAGAATATTGAAGTGTGTTGCACGCATGCTTGTGCACGCGGGGTTTGTGTGTTATTCTTATATTATTTTTTTAAAAAAAGATTTTTTAAGGTCATAAGGGAAACTGGGACACCATTAAGGCGATTGCTCAATCCAACCACCAGATCACTCTGGCACACTACTAACCATTACTACTAACCGTAGAGAACTAATGCTTCTATAGAATTATATATGACTGGCCACTCAGTGCTTCTCTGGAAGGATGGGTGCAGAAATAAGTCTACTTTGTGGCTATGCTACTATGAAAATACTATTACGTTTGGGGTTTGAATTTCTGCTCTTAGAAGTTGACTTTTTCATTTTAGTCATGATAATAAATGAAGTAGTCTGATTAGGAATGTAGCTCAGATAGAGAGCTTGCTAGACCCTGGGTTTGAGTTCCCAGCACCACACATACATACATACACATACACACATACATACACACACATACATACATATACACACATACATACACACATACATACATATACACACATACACACACATACATACACATACACACAGACACACATAGACACAGACACACACATACACACATACACATACATACATACATATACACACGCATACACATACATATATATATACATACACACATACATACATACATACACATATACATACGTATATTCACACACATGCACAAAAAGAAATACAATTTAATAATTTAACTTTATGTATTTATTGCCTCCTATGCCAGAAATGACTGATATCTATTAGACAAGCTATGTAAGTTGTAGTTGCTGCTCTTTCTCTTTGTCAGTACTAGGAGGAGGTGGGACATTAGCTTTTGATGATTGTGTAATCTAAATGTATATATATAAACTTTAAGAGTTTTCCGGAGGGTTGGTGAGGTGGCAAGGTGGTGAGGTGGTTAAGAGCACTGGGTCCTCTTCCAAAGGTTCTGAGTTCAAGTCCCAGCAACCACATGGTGGCTCACAACCATCTGTAATGGGATCTGATGCCCTCTTCTGACCTGCAGGTGTACATGCAGATAGAGCACTTATTTACATAAATTAAATAAATAGATTTTTTACAAAAAGATTTCTGGAGCAAGTTGACCCACTTTGTCTTTTGTCTTTAATCACTGGATCATCTTTTCTTTCAAATAAAAACTCCAGCTTTCTTTCTACTAGTTGAAAACCTGAATTCCCTTTTAGCTTCTAGAGCGGTAGATTTCCTTGGTTAATAATCTTCCTTTTCTGGGTGTCTGCTTTTCTGTATAATACTGTTTACAATGCACATATCCTTTCTGCCAGAGATGTAAAAGTACCATGGAAGGTCTCATTTTATCTAGAAAAGTATGGAGGAAAAAATAGATGCTTATCTTCCTTTGGAAATTTGTTTGGTCTTAGAAAGATAATGTTAATTTACAAAATCTGCAAGTTAGAGTAAAGCCAAAGAAATTAAAGTCCAAGTTGGTTAAATACTCAGCAGACTATTTAACCTGGTCCCCTTTATAATTTGTGGTGTATTTTACAATATATATCAGAATTTCCATATAGCTAGCAATGAGATGGGGGCAGGCACAATCGGCCATATTATTATCTCTGGATTAGGAAACTGAAGCAAAGAAAGGAAATCAATTTGCCTGAGCTTGAATGACTAGTTGGAAAAGTCAGAGTCAGGGCAAATGGTAGAATTGCTTAGTCTTAAAACTCCCAGGGCAGGCGAGAGCATGGTAATGGTATGTTTGGGGGATCACTAAGACCCTGTGGCAGCTGCCTTTGACATTTCTTCTTAATTAAATTCTTATTTGTTACTCTCTGAAAAATGTAAGTGCGTAACGGATTATTTTCTCTTTCAAAGGCTCAGAAAACAAGGGACAAGGGTGGAGGTGTAATTTAGTTCATTATCCTGACATCAAAAATCATGTGCACGCGCTTGGCATTTTAATATGGTTGAAAATAGGAAACAAAGTGAGCGACAAAGGAAAAATATGGATCCCAGGGACAACTAAAAGCCAGCCCAAGCTCCAATTTGACATCTGGTGTACAGCTCAAGGAAAAGATGGTCTGAGTCACAAAAGGGCCGTACACGAGTACGCTGCTAAGCACCCCTCGTGGCTTCCCTTTGAGCTTTTGCGGTAACGACGCTTAATATTCAAGAAAGATGAAACTAAAAAGGAAAAGGGAAGTGCACCTAGTCCAGTGGTGATTGGTAGAGTAATTGTGGGCATGGCCCCAGGATGATAGCAGCTTCTATTTAATCAATGTTGACAAGGCTGGGGAGAGCTGGGCAGGTCCCAAGAGGTAATGTTTTACTCGGAAATCCACTCAACCTAATTTCAGTAATGTAGGGCTGTGGAGGGACCTGGAGAAGAGCCAAGAATCGGGGCCATTAGAGCTCCATGTGGGCGACGGCAGCTGGGAACACCGCCATCCCTCTAACAGCATTGCAACCGGGCTGCCTGGCTGGGCATGCAAGCAGCCGCTGCTGCATATGCTCCTGGTGTTTGCTCATCAACAGAAGGAAGGCACAGACAAGCTATTCTCACTCGCCCTTTCGAGGAAAAGAATTGAAACCCATCAAAAGCAAGAACTGCTTCCAGAATCTTCTTCAGCAAGGAGAGGAGAGTCAGGTTGACATACGCCTTGAATGACCATGGTGAAAACGTTCGCTCAAATCTCTTTTGTAGTCTTGTCTATCATTTATAACTACCATTACACTGTGCAAGCGGATACAGGGATATTGTACACATTTATTCTTCTTTTAACGTGACTTTGAGCATTTTAAAGAACAGTAGTCTTAGAGTTAGGGTGTGGCTAAGCGGCAGAGCATTTGCCTAGCATGCCTAGCGTGTATAAAGCTCTGGGTTCAGTAACGAATGAGCACAGGGAAAAGAGTGGTGTGGGGAGGGCATGGTAGTCATGGGTCATAAGTGTCGGAAACTAGGAAGGTCTTCCTTCTTTTAATGTATGAGATTCTTTAAGAACATTCAAAAATTTAAGAGAATTTGACTCGAGAGAAGTGACGTTGAACTAAGTTCTCTCTCTCTCTCTCTCTCTCTCTCTCTCTCTCTCTCTCCCCCCCCACCCCAATAAGAAACACATCATACAGTCCCAAAAGATAGACATTCTCAATTTGAGAATTTCATCGTAATCACTGCTAATCTACTCCTAATTCAAAGACCAGAATAACATAGCTCAGTCCCTTTCATTAGGTCCATTAATGTAGGGATGACCACATTTTCCTTCATTTTGACGTGTCTTTCGGCTTTGAAGCATGAATAATATATGACTTTATTGTCTGTGGTATTGACTTTCTTTTTTAAGTTAACACATAAATAAATGATAAAATTAAGAGGCTTCCTGCAAGCATTATGATTTCTAAGAGGTCTTTGGGTTTAAAGGACCAAGATTTTGCAAATGTTAAAATGCCGGAGTTACAGCCATTTGTTAAATATTATATCCATCTGTCGAAGTTATCTCAATATTCCTTTTATAACCAGGTGGCCCTCACATTATTTAGACTATGGCATAAGGAAAAAGTAGAATTAAATGTTTTTTTCTTTTTAACGTCCTAGCTTAAGCTTCTCCTGTGGATATAATTGTTTACTCTTGAAAAGATGACCATGTTTGATTTGAAAGTTCTCTCAACCTCATACTTAAGAACACATGAATATGTTTTTCTTCTTCTTAATGTAAGTCACTAAAAACAGATCACCAATCTTCATGAGATTTGGGGAGCTAATTTTGATATGATCACAATCAACTTAAACACATCATCCAGTCACATGAGATAGCCCTCTACCCTCCCCACCCTCCCATACAAACACACAGACACACAGACACAGACACACACACACACACACATATATTCTCAAAGTATTTCATCTTGGTTGATATGGGTGTCTTGGGTAACAGATTTACTTCTCACTGTGAGTGTTCAGTGGTCCATTTTTAAAGAGCCCTTAGCCAAATCATAAATGATTCATTCTCATGGTATAATCATGGTTAAAGGCTCTACCTCTTAATCCTCTTACAGGAACACCTAGGAACAACATTTCCAGATACACATTTGGGGCAATTCGAACATCCATACCATAGGTGCTCTGATCTTCCCCCTATAATATCTTAACCAAAATATCAATATTATTTCTGTACTTATATGATTAAAAGTAGCATCCGGAGACAAATGACTGAGGAAAATTCTGCTCTTCTCTTTACTCACATGGCCTCAGCTTCACCTCAGTATCCCGAGTCAGACTCATTTGTCAGGTCTGAGCCCTGTTACCTCTGCTCCCTTGCTGGATGTCTCTTGGCACCGATTATCTAACTTCAGTTCTTTAACTTCTTCAGGCTCTTAAGTAACAACTGTCACAGAGGGAGGGTGATGCTCTACATGAATGTAGTTATTTATGCTAATTGGACTATCGTAATTGGAGTGACCAGCTGGCCTCAGCCATTCATGTCTTTCACACTTACCACCATGATCAAAGTTTTGTTTTTTTTTTCTTCAAAATACCAAAGATTACATATTAACTCATCTCTAGCATTTGCAAATTACATAATTAGCACCAAAATGTGCCAAGGCCAGCTTTCATAGTGCCAAACACTAATCGGGGTTCTCCCCATCATTTTGAGCCAATTTTTGCAAGTCCAACATCTAGATTTTATTGGCACTGAGATTGAATATCTATGGACTTGTATCACAGTTCCCATTGAGCCCATCCATCCTTATTCAGGTAAGTTGACAGCAGAGGATGTGACATCAAGAAGAAGGCTTGAACGGGTTCTATGACAGGCTGGAGTAAACTGCCACTTACCATCCATTTGTACAACTTATATAAACTATTTAATCTTTTGCCTCAGATTCCCCAAATGTAACATAAGGTGGTTAAAGGATAGACACGAACAATACAAGTCTACTTAAAACTGTTCAGAGTATCAGCAGCAGCTTAGAAGGTATTGAGCAATGTACCTTAACAAAGGCCAGGACTGTCATAATTTACAATCACTTCCAGAAGAAAATTCAAAACCGTAGACCTACAACTGAATGACCAATGTGATATGCTGTATGTAAGACTTGTTTATGGTTGGCATCGGTGAGGGTGAAGCATGTTAAGAACACAGAGACATTCTTTTCTGCATGTATGTTCAAATCCATCTACTTTAAATGACGGAGATTCTAACAAGTTCCTTTCGGTCTGATGTTAAAACCTGTCACAGGCTGCATTTAGTTACTGTAAAAGTGGATCCTGTCTGAGCAGGTATAACCCACGCCTCACTGTGATTTCTTTCATTGATCTGTAGGGTTCTCTGTAGTAGTAATATTACAGGTTCTTCTTAGTGGACCTCACATTGGGGCCATCCATCCTGATTGGGGTAAGGTGAGAGCCTGGTACTTTCCAGTGTTTCTTCCTTCCAATCTTAATTTTTCTTTGCATAATTTCTTGCGGACCTATAAAAACTCCGCCAAACCCCCTGATTTGATGATAATATTTTACTTTCATGAAGTAGTCAGCTTTTTATCTCAAACAAACAAACAAACAAAAAACAAACAAAAAAACCAACCTGTCTTCTCAATATCCAGACAGGAAAATCATTCATATTTGAAGTGAAATAAGGTATACACAGCGTAAACTCTATGTGTTCCTCTTAATTAAGTTTCAGCTAAATGAGATGCAGATGAATCTTATCAATTATCATTTTCTGGTGTTTACCTTCTAGTGCCTTAAAAAAAATCTTAGTTTCTTTTTTTTTAAGTAACCAAAAGCTTCCAGACTCTGGCTACTGGTTTTCTAGTGCTCAAGTGGTAAATTAGTTATTTTCCTGATTCCTGCTGCTTAAGTTTGTTCCACTGATATAAAACAAGTAGAAGACCCGTGCTTTAGTCCTGGCTTGGCTCTCAGCAAACCGTGTGAGTTAGGCAACAATTCCTACTGTACTTCAGTTTCCTCGTTTATGATATGACACTACTTATTCATTGTTTCACCCAACACTTACTGAGAGCTTTTCCTGTGTTACTTCTGACCTGGACACCAGGAATTCAAAAGGGAACAAATGAAGGAACAAAAATAGATATTTTTATTTAGATAAGGAGTTTATATCTAAGGTGCTACGTTAAAGGTTCCCATCACTGATCACACTCTCTAGCTGTAACTATTTTTTTCTGTTAAATAAGTGTAAAGATTTCAATTATGATGGCATTTTTATGATTGCTTTCACTGTCTCCTCAACCCATAGAAGATGAGTTTGCCATACTGCAGGTGTGTATTATAAGTCTCAAGGAAAAAAGCTGTAGGTCATAAATCTCTCTTAATATAGAACTGTCAGCAATGAGTAGTGTTGTACTCATCTTTGTCTGAGGCCTAAACAAAGGATGACAAGAGAAACTGTTAGATTGAAGAGGATTAAACCAATTCTACCCCAAGGAAGATCAGAAGTGTAGCTGCTTTTCAAAGTCATTGGAATCTTTGTTTTCTGTTTATTTTCTTAGAATTTCCTCTTTGATATTGTACAAGTACAAATCTTTCTTATTTCACCCAGCATATAACTCCCTTTTCTTTTGAGTTTCATATCTCCCTCGAATCACATGGATCATAGTTCCAAAGGTTTTATTTCAATAGGGTAGATTTGAAGTTTTCTCCTGCTTCTACATTTGAACTGTCCATATGCCGCTGGGTCATTTAAATCTTGGTTCTATAATTTTAAAAGGGCCCTAAAACTGGTTCTTGGAGACAATAAAGTTATTAAACCAATGTTGGAATACTTTTAATACTCAAAGGTTTGAGATGGGTACCATGTGAATCCTGTAATAGAATCCTAGATTGCTATCGAGAACCTCAGTAAGTTAGGAAGCCTACTCCTAGAAAAGATTACACCAGAAGTCCATAATCTTCAGGGAATACTGGCACATGTAAATACTATGGTGAAAAGACTGAGTTCACTTTATCCAAAAACTTGGGCTGTCAGTTGGAAAGCTGTAGACTCTTTCTGAGTAACCACTGTCTTGCAGAGGTAACTCACACTGAATGGTGAGCCCTACAAAACTGTAAGACCTTTAAACTTTGGGCAGAAGTGAACCATTAAAAGGTAACATTATTCTCCAGATGAGGCTTGATTATAGAAACCATGCATATTTTGGAAAATATATTTTTCAATATATTCACAAAGAAGGAATTCAAAGTTACATTTCAGAGTGGTGGGCTTACTTAAATGTAAGTATTCAGCTTTAAGTGACCCCCCAGTCTATGTGTGAGTGACTTGAAAGACACATACATTTTTATAACTTATAATGGCCTGCTAAGTGAGGTACATTTCCCTAATTTCTGCATCTCCTCCCAATACCAATCCATTTTTATTTAATATTGTTACTTTAATCTCCCTGAAGCATAATTTTTTTTTGCTTTAGTGTTTTCAAAACATACCCATTATCTTCTAATTAAATATAAATCTCCCAGGCTAGAAAGACTACCCTGGCTTTAGTTTATCTGTCTGAGAGACTGGAAGAGGGCAGGTTTTAAGGGGAGGAAAAGCAACCATAAAAGCTTCATTTTAAAGGGCATAGGTATCTTTAACACCAGAAAGCATGTAGAAAGACTAATCTTAGCATAGTAGGGCTGGTGCACCTGTTCCTAAACTGGCTCATAAAATTGACTCATGATTGGTGAGCTAGGACTTTGAAGAGTTCTTACAATTGCCTATTTGATAAGATTGATTCCCTGAACTTAAGGCAGGGAGTCATTTAAAGCAGGGTGCTTTATGTGCAATATCTCAGAACTTTCATTCTCGGAGCCTGGCTTCCATCCATGCTAGGCAGTAGGTGCCTAGGTGACCAGCCCCCCATGCATACTGGACTTGTGGGCTTGAGTGTGTGTCCATAAGAAATGCTACCTTATGTGTGCTCTCACAGTTTATGACTGAGAGGACTAAGCATGTCATAACATCAGAAGACTCACAGCTCCTTGTGTCTGTTCTCTCTGTCTCTGTGTCTCTGTCTGTCTGTCTGTCTCTCTCATCCCATGAGGTTCCCATCCCCTGCCTTTTTTCCTTTGTGTCATTCCACTATCATAAATTATAACCATGAATAGAGATGTTTCCTGAGTCTACAAGTTCTATCTGAAAAAAAAAATCACTGAACTTAGGGATGGCATAGGTTTGGGGCATAAGATAGTTGATAAGTTGATACCAAGTAATTTTAGGGAAAACGGCTTTTGTTTAGACAGGCTAGGATATTAGTAATATGTCTTGTGGCATATCATCTGTTGGCTGAATTCTCTAGGGAAAGTTTTGGAGTTGAGGGGAGTGGGACCAACCTTCATAAAGATATAAATCTATGTTGTTAAGCAAAACAATGCCCGTGTCACAGGTTTGTGTATTCCCTTGGAGCATATTATACTCGGTTACAAGAGACTGTAAACCTCCTCGGTGCTTTAAAGCAGTTGGCCATTTATCTCATTCAATGCAAAGGATGATAGATAGGTGTTGAAGTATGATACACCCCATGCAACGATGAATTTTCTTTCTGTTCCACCTGTTTGGTATACAGATCGTGTCTTCATGGTCATAAGATAGGTGCCACATTTCCAGATGTTATCTGGTGCTTGCTATATTGGGGAAAGGTGAGCACATAGGGCCCAACTCTATCCTCCCAAGGGAGATAGATACCTTCCTCCTAACTAAACTGTAGTTATTAGTGGCCTCCAATGGGGGCTCGAAATTCACATATTTCCCTTTCCAGATTTCACATTACTAAAAATGAATGGTAAGATAAATTGGAAAGGATGCTCAATGAACCATATGAATTATTTGCTACAATTATTTTGACACTAGGCGATAGGAAAACAAGGTCATTGCAGAGCCTCAATTGTGAGGCAGAAAGATGGATAACCACAACGATGGGCTGGAGATACAGTCAAGATGGAAAGAAAACCTGTGTTCAATCCCAGGTAGCCACATGGTGGGAATTGAGAACTGACTCCTCCCTGCAAGCTGTCCTCTGACCTAAAACAGGACTGGGGCCCGGACGGTACGCACGCAAGAATGTAATATCTACCAAGTGATGAGCTGTCCTTTACTTCCTTGTGTTTGCTGAACCGCATCCTAGAATAAAGGTTTTTAGCCTAGGAAATTGTATTACTGGATATTAATCATCTCATCATCGTAATTCCTTAGGCAATTTTTGGAAAGAAGTAATGCCTTCTACCATTGAACAGATTTCAGAGACAAAATATTAACCCTCCTCTCCCTCCCCCATCTCGTTTTCTTTTTCAGAAGCTGTAGATGAAGCCAAACCTAAGGAAAGTGCCCGACAGGATGAGGGTAAAGAAGACCCCGAGGCTGACCAAGAACATGCCTGAACTTTAAGAAACGGCTTTCCACGTTGCCCCCACCTGAACCCTGTCTCTCCTGCCCTTTCTCAGATCCGCTCTGAAGTTTCCTCTCCTGTCCTGCTCACGTGTGTGAGCCTGTCCTCTCCTACCTATGAGCCCTCTCTCTCTGTGTGGCAAACATTTAAAAAAAAAAAAAGCAGGAAAGATCCCAAGTCCAACAGTGTGGCTTAAACATTTGTTTCTTGGTGTTGTTATGGCGAGTTTTTGGTAATGATGATGCAGTCATCTTGGGAACTTCTTGCACTGTACCCCGGTTTTTTGATCTGGTGCGTGTGGCCCTGTGGGAGTCCACTTTCCTCTCTATTTCTCTCTGTTCCAAGTGTGTGTGTGCAATGTTCCGTTCTGAGGAGTCCAAAATACTAAGTGAATTCAAAAAAACCATTTCTGTTTCCTCATTTTCAATGTGATGGAATGAACAAAAAGGTTAAAAAATTAAAAAAAAAAAACGGTTTGTTTTAAAAATAAATAAATAAAGCAAATGTGCCAATTAGCGTAAACTTAAGGCTGTGAGGCTCCTTTTTCAATCTGAATATTAATAAATCATGAGTAATCAACTTCGGTGTCCCTGTGTTTTCTTTCCATATCCCTTGGCCTCTTTGTTCCGACACATCAGGCTCTTCCTCTCGTTTTCCTGAGCTCTTTCGTTAGACAACAGCTCTGGGAAGGGAAGCACAGACCCCGGCTAAGACCAATGGCTGCCATCCCAGTGGGATAGTTGGGTACCACAATGGCTGGGGATGCTCTGACAAAGAACCAGAGTCGGTGTGGCTTAAGTCACAGATGTCATCTCATGGGAGTGAAAACGAGACGTCTGAAACCAGGATATCGGCCTTGCGGATCCTTTCTGAGGCCAATAAAAATATAGTGTGCCGCAGGCTTCTTGCCATGGCTGATTCTAATTGGCAACCTTTCTCCTACACGTCTTCGTATTTTCCTCTACGTGCCTCTTGGTGTCCAGGTTTTCCCCTTTTTAGGATGCTGGTCATATTGGATCAAGCCTACCCTAATAACCTCATTTTGACTTGATTGTGAAGATTCTATTGTCAAGTCACATCCTTGTCTGAGGTAGTAGGGGTTAGAGCTTTAACATAGAAATTAATGGGAGGGGCACACAAATTTCCAGTCTAAGGTTTGCTCTTACCAAAACAAGTATTTTCGAGATTCAGAAGAAACGTGGTTTATTGGACGGAAAGTGCTTTATGTTTCACTAAGTATCATAGAGATGTCAGTATCTTTTAGAAACTCCAAGGCTTTTGTTTAGACGATTTATTTTAACCTGAATATTGAGAGTCAATTCTAAACACCCCCCCCCAGATTATGAATGTCTATTCCCCCACAAGGCTGGTGAATAGTTATAAACATTGTCCCAGCTGATACTGATATGTAATAAAGGTATCCCTCAAGGCAGTTCAGTTGTTAAAGCACTTGCTTATGAGGCATGAGGACTAGACTTTAGAAAAACCCAAGCAAGGTGGGACTTGTTTGTGATTTCAGTTCTGGAGAGGCAAAGATAAGTGCGTCTCTGGGACTCAGTAGCTGGCCAATGAGAAAGCAGGCAGGCGGCAGGCAGGGGAGAGAGAGGGAGAGAGAGAGAGAGAGGGACGGAAGGGAAAGGGGGAGGTAGAGGGAAAAAGGGGGAGGGAGAGAGAGGGGGGGAGGAAAGGGAGGGAGGAAGGGGGAGACAGAGAATAACTCTTAATATTTTAGCAATTTTCAAATTTCCTTCTAGTTTTAATTTTTTAAACCACTTCTGTTACCTGATGCAAATTCACGAGTGGTCATGTACTGCAGTAGCCATAATATTCTTTCCAGACCAGACACAGACAAAGAATGCCTATGTCTATGCTAGGAGGAGAAAACTAAGTCAAAGATAAAGACCTCAAAGTGGTAATGATCATGGATTTAAAAAATCATTTTAAGAACTCCAGTCTATACCTTGGCAATTCCTGTAAGCTCCAGGCAGTGACTTAATGCTTTAAAGAAACCCAATGCCACATGGAGCTCGAATCTCACATGCACCAAAGGAGATTTTTACTTGGTCACTGAGACTAAGCGTAATTTCCATTGAGTGAAGTATTAGGAAGGAAAAAAACTGTACACCCTCCTGCCACAAATTAAAACAAGTTGCATGTTTGACTTCACTCTGGAGTTGAAATTCTTTGTGTGAAAGACATTGAAGCAAGAGCTTGGAGAGCAATCATTATCTCACTGAGGCATCAACCATCGAATAGTATGCAAAACATGAGGAAAGGCCATTTTAGATTGGATCCGTGTCTCATGGAGTGACCAGGAAGCTTCTTACTGCTTTAGAAATTGTCTTCTACCTCACTTTATTTCCCAGTAGGATCTGTGCTTTAATCCATCCCTCACCCCCAGTCTGTATTTCAGGTCAACATTGCTATGGCTTTGGACATAGAACTTGTTTATGTATTCTAAATATATGCCATCAAATCCACTGTAATCATAGGGGTTTTTGAAAATCCATATTAATATATACTGTTTAGTGGTTTTCATCGTTCTGCTGGAATTGGAATTTTCATTTTTTTATGGTTATCTATTTATATTTCACTCATAAAATATTGTTTTTTTAACAGAATTTTAAAAGTGAGGAAAACACATTAGAGAGTCTAACTTATGCCTTATGACTTATATGTCTTAAAGATGTAGCCCGCAATTTGATACAAAAATATTGACTCAAATTTACACACATCACACTCGAAGTCAGGGTGACAAAGTCATGGACCATTGAGGATACAATCTAAAGCAACATAAGTTGTTTACACTATAATATCTTTTTTGCATTACTTTGAAAAATAAAAGCTGGATTGAGAATGAGTCAAAAAAATCCTTAGCAAAGACAGATGATATTTTGGAAGAGTAAGAAAATCACAGGGCACCAGACCCAATGTATCATTCATAGTAGAACCATGGCTTTCTCTGTGGGAAATAAGTTCTTTTGATGAAGCTGCATTACTCGGCTCTACAGTGTAATGTAGATGTTCCAGCAATGATGTACCACTGTCTGAGCTTCTTTGAGGGCAAAGGGCTTTCCATAGTCACATTTCCACTTTGCTGCCTCTCCAACATGTTCAACATTCTCTAGATCAGAAGTCTAGATCCTTCATTTCTTTACATATCATTTAATTCACTTAAGTGTTGACCCATAGATCAGGATGAGGTCACAACTTACATATGCTGCCCTGACCAACTGTCTTTGGCCAGTTGAAGCAATCTAGGCTGACTTCTATAGTTATCTCTTCCGCTGTCCAATTTCTTAACAAATGAGGCTGAGTTAACTAAACCCCTCTTTAAATATCCTACCTTATAGGCCCTTGGAAATCTCAAAAAAAAGAAAGAAAATGAAAATGAAAGTGAAAAAGAAAAACTATTGTCCTCTCTCAACAATGGCCTGCCCTGTGGAAGCTGGTGCACAATAGAAAAACCAACTGCGTGAATGATTTCCACACATCATTATTAAGCTCACCACAAGTTCCATTAACCTTTTTTGAAACCTTGTTATGTATCATCTGTTGTCATGGAAACATAGCTTCTATTCACCTGGCTATAAAAATAACTTAATTGGTGACCTTTCTGGTGAAATGTCAGTTAATGAGGATAGTATTATAAATGTGGGCTTCTTTAATTTCCAATGGAACTCTTGCTTAACTCTCTATTCCCTACATGGTGAAAGCTATCTACAAAGCCCATGACTTTCATATATTTATCCCCGTGGGACTGCAACTCTGTCTTGTCTAGCTGAAAAAAAATCACAGTCACCAGGAATGTGGGCAAAATTATACCTATGAGAATGTCAAGAACTGAGGCAGCCAGGGTATTTTCAGTGTATTTTCCAGCAAGTTAGGTGCCTGGTTTGTTTTCTTACAGGTATGTGTGATGGATGGCGATCACAGCAAGTATTATGTCCCAGATGGTGATATATACATATATATATATATATATGGAAATTACAATATCTCTAGATGGGAAGAAATGTTGCATAATACAGAAAACAAGATGTGGAAGCCCATAGTAATCTTCTAAGATATTTTTCTTTTTCTTTTTCTGAGATACAGTCTCCTGTATACTAGGTTGGTCTTGAACTTGTGACATATCAAAGGATGACCTTAAATTTATGATCCTCCAGCCTCCACTTCCCAAATGTTACCACGCATTTGCTGGGGCTTTGTGTATGCCAGGGAAGCACTGGTGAAATAACTCATGCACTTCATTCCAGTGGGTAATGTCCTTATAAACATTGAGGAGTAGGCTGGGATCCAGGGATAGATGCTTCCCACTGGCTTAGTCTGAGATGTTAGGGATGCTCTATTTGTATGGAGAAGGACTTCAGTCCTATGTGACTGATCGTCATGGCCCTCATGGCTTTCTCAGTGGGGTGTTGTGGTTACATGTTTCAGAACAAGTAGAGCTTGGTGAGGAACTGGCCCCATGCCTGATATCTCAATTCTGAGATTCCTGGGATTTTGGCCTGCTCCACCTTTCTAGTTCTTCTGTCTGGTGGCCCAGTCTACTTGCCCACCCCCACCCCTATATGCACACACATGCACTGCACATTTATTCCTCTGTATATGGAGACATCTGATTGCACACATATGTCAAGAGCCTATACTGTACATTTGTGTATTCTATGGGCAATTATAGAACTCATTTCATGTATGCGAGTGTATATTTACAACAATGTACTTTAAGTACTGCACTGTATTTTTGATACTTAATGAGAGGATTTGCTAGATTAGATGCAAAAAATGCTAAAAGTTGGGTCAAAGGGCATGAATTCTTTTTTATATAGCTTGCCATATTAAAGATGGGGGCTTTAAATTGGTGAGTACTATTGTGGTTTCTTTTTTTTTTAATTCAGCTATTATTCTTTTTTATTTTTTACTTATTCACTTTATATCCCACTCACTGCCCCCCTTCTAAGTCAGCCCCTCCCATAATACTTCGTACATCCCCTCTCCCCTTCTCTTCTGCGCGGCTGCCTGTGAGGCTAGGTACTTCCTCTCCCACTGAGGCCAGACAAGGCATCCCAGCTAGAAGAATATATCCCATAGACAGGCAACAGCTTTTGGGACAGTCCACGCTCGAGTTGTTCAGGAAACAATGAAGACCAAGCTGCACATCTGCTACATATGTCTGGGAAGGCCTAGGTCCAGCTCATATATGCTCTTTGGTTGGTGGTTCAGTCTCTGATAGCCCTAACGGTCCACGTTAGTTGATTCCATTAGTCTTCTTGCTGAGTTCCTATACTTCTAGAGGCTGCAATCCTTCCTTTAACTTTTCCACAAGAGTTCCCCAGTTCCATCCATTGCTTGGCTATGGATGTCTGCATCTGTCTGAGTCAGCTGCTGGGTGGAGCCTCTCAGAGGACAGCCATGCTAGCCTCATAGCATTGGGGATGTGGCGCCTGGGGAAGCTGCCTTCTGTGACCAGGCAGGAACCCCAGTGGAGCAACAGGGACAACAACCCACCCACAAAACTTTCAACCCAAAACATATCCTGTCTATAAGAAATGACGGGATTGGGGATAGAGTAGAGACTGAGGGAACAGGCAATCAATAACTGGCCCAACTTGAGACCCCAGCCCATGGACAAGCATCAGTCCCTGACACTATTAGTGGTACTCTGTTATGCATGGCCGTTGTGGTTTCTTAATGCCTGTGGGGCTCTACTGAAGGCTAAGCCAAGACAAATGTCCAACGCAGCATACAATTATCAGAGCATTGTCCCTTATTTTGGACTCAGCGTGGGAGATATAAAGGCTCTACAATCAGAACCTGAACTCTCTATAACCCCTCACGTTGCTCAGTCTATTGTCCCACCTTCGTCAGCCTCATAAGTCCGCCCACTTGTGCACATGCAAACGAATTACTTTGCCAGGATGAGGAAAGTAATACGTGCAGTGGGGGTGGGGCGGCTGACCCCACTATATAATAATGCAGAGTCATAAAAAACAATCAGCTGTTGGGGATTGGTTTTAATGCTTTGTCTTATTTTGGCTCCCAAAATGCTGCACTTCCAGACCCAAAGGTCCCTGACTCCAGCTGGCTTCAACTGATAATAAAGATTGCCATACAGCTCCTTCATCAAAGATCAAGTGGCCATAGGTGTGTGGGTTCATTTCTGGGTCTTCAATTCTATTCCACTGATCTACCTGCCTGTCTCTGTACCAATACCATACAGTTGGGTTTTTGTTTGTTTGTTCGTTCGTTTGTTTGTTTTTAATCACTGTTACTCTGTAATACTACTCGAGGTTACGGATGATGATTCCCCCAGAATTCTTTTATTGTTGAGAATAGTTTTCACTATCCTGGGTTTTTGTTATTCCAAATGAATCTGCAAATTGCCCTCTCTAACTCTGAAGAATTGAGTTGGAATTTTGATAGGGGCTGCATTGAATCTGTAGATTGCTTTCAGCAAGATGGTTATTTTTACTGTAGTAATCCTGCCAATCCATGAACATGGGAGATCTTTTCATCATCTGAGATCTTTGATTTCTTTCTTCAGAGACTTGAAGTTCTTGTCGTTCAGATCTTTCACTTGCTTGGTTAAAGTTACACCAAGGTATTTTGTATTATTTGTGATTATTGTGAAGGGTGTCATTTCCCTAATTTCTTTCTCTGCCTATTTTGCCTCTGGGTAGAGGAAAGCTACTGATTTGTTTGAGTTAATTTTATATCCAGCCACTAGTCCATCCCATATACAGACACCAAACCCAGACACTGTTGCAAATGCCAAAAAGTGCTTGCTGACAGGAGCCTGATATAGTTGTCTCCTAAGGGGCTGTGCCAGAGCCTGACAAATACAGAGGTGGATGCTCGCAGACAACCATTGGACCAAGTATGGGGTCCCCAGTAGAGGAGTTACAGAAAGGACTGAAAGAGCTGAAGGGGTTTGAAACCCATAGGAAGAACAACAATATCAACCAACCAGAACCCCAGAGCTCCCAGGGACTAAACCACCAACCAAAGAGTACACATAGAGGGACCTATGGCTCTAGCTACATATGTAGCAGAGGATGGGCTTGTTGGACATCAATTGGAGGAGAGGCCCTTGGTCCTGTGAAGGCTCGATGCCCCAGTGTAGGGGAATGCCAGGGTGGGGAGGGGGGGGGGAGTGGAAGCATCCTCATAAAAGCAGGGGGAAGGAGGGTGGGACAGGGAGCTTCTGGAGGGAAGCTGGGAAAGGGGATAACATTTGAAATGTAAATAAATAAAATATCCAAAAAATGAATCCAGGAAAGTGGCCCTAGATGGAAATTTAGAGGAGCCCAACCATTGAACTAGTCAAGGCACATCAAAATTAGCTGGCATGTGTGGGTCTTTCATTTGCAAATCCAGAGAGCCACTTGGGTGGGTATGCTAGTGCAGCTCACTGGGAGCCCAAGCAGTTAACTAATTCCCAGTTACAACCAACAACAACCTATCTTTGTTTTTAAAGTTTTAAGGACAGTTTTGTGTTATCTGTATGACAACATGATACTCACTGATTTTGATGTCAAACTATAAATTTTGGAGGTTTTTTTTTCCCATTTTTAGATTGATCTTAATTAGGTGTATGTGTATGTGGCAGGGGTGTTGAGGTGACCTGAATGTGTGTACTGGCGCCTATGGAGGCCAGAGTTATCAGATCTCTTTGAAGTTATAGATGAGCTTCCTGGCATAGGTGCTGGGAACTGACCTCAGGTCCTCTATTAGAGCAATGTATGCTCTTAACCATTGATCCATTTCTCCAGTCCTCTCCCTTCCACCTTGTTTCTCCTTAATCTCAATTATCTTCTTTTTTCAAAAATGATAGAATCATTTGTTTCCTTATAATATGGTTTGGATATGGTTTGAGTTTACCCCAAGGGTTTAGTGTCTATTATGTATAAAATGGCATAGTTTCCATATTTGGCACTCCTGAGATGCAATGCTTTCTTCAAAAGTTGGAGCCTAATCAATATCCACAGGTTCATTGTGGACATCAGTTAGTTCTGTTAGACATACCCTTGATATTTCTCATCTGTCCTTTGAATTCTGGTCAGTGTGTTATTATGCAAAGAACAAGCTTGTCCAATCCAGCTTACCCAACTCTTGGCTTCAAATGTAATCACTTATTTGCTACGACACAGGCTCCTACCATTGCTGTCTGGATCATAAGGAAATATAACCAAGGGACCCTCACTGTAAAGTCTGATTGTGTCGCCTAGGGTTTCTGACTTGAAAGCTGTGAACTAATAAATCTCTCATCCTAGTAACTTCTTTCTGTTTTGTGATGGGGATGAAAAAATGACTAAAAGAAGAGACAACTACTTTCTTATAACTATTAAGCAACTGTGGTTATGTGAAATCTTAGTGATACCCAAGACTTGAAAGGCTTGAGAGTGAGTGAGGCTATCTGGACATGGGAATTAAATGCTTATTTTTTCTAAAGATTTAATAGGACAACTTTGAGAACTTTCCCTGCTTTCCAAGGAAGATATTACTATGGAGTGGAGGCCTGCAAGTCCTTGTGATTCATATGCTGAAATCTAATACCAGATAGAATACTATTTGGAGGAAGGATTTGGAGGAGGTAATTAGGGGAGGGTAATTAGGTCATGGGGGTGGAGACTTCCTGGTAGGATCAATAGTGTTGTTAAACTGTTGTTAAAGAGCTCTCCACAAATTGGTGGCTTCTGGTGGGGATGGAGTATACAGAGTTGAGGGGAGTGGGGGTCTGGGGCACGGGAGGGGGGCCTCAATGATTTAGTTTTCTTTAAGGAACTGGCCACTGAGAGTTCAACCATGCTCCAATAAGTATATGGGCACCTCAAATTGGACTTGGTTTCTGTTCATTGTTGTTTTGTTTTATTTTTCTTTATTTTTTTTGGGGGGGGGAGGGTCACAAGAATTGGGTGGACATACCTGGGAAGACTGGGAAGAGACTGTGCTCAGAGTTCATGATCTGAAGTTCTCAATCAATAAATATATTATGCAAAAAAGAAAAATGTTAAAGAGGTTCTTTCCTCCCTCTCCCTCTCCCCTCCCCCCTCTCTCCTTTCTCCATAAGCTTGGGTTTTATATCTGTCACACACTACTTAAAATAGCCTTGACTCCATCTAAGCCTTTTGCTTGCTCCAACCCCAGTATCTATAACATGACCTCACCTACCCCATATAGGTCAATGTTATTTTAAAGATTTAATATACTGACTGATATCAGATCGACCAGAAAGGAATCTTTGATAATAACAGCTGAGGTTGTAAGTGAATAATTACCAGTAACCTGTTTTCTATCCCCAGACTTATGGTGCAAATCACAACGTACATTTTATGCTTAGAGACATGGGATATTGAAAGCGATCTATTTTCAAAATCATAGGTGTCTCCTTCAAAAGCCCAACATGAATTTACACCAGAACAACATATGGTTTGAAAGTAATTATACATCTTAACGAACATGAAGCTATCCCTATTAGCAAACTTATGCTGAGCAAATATTTTTAAATATTTGCTGTAGATATTCACTGTTGTGATACAACAGAGTGGGTGTTTAGCAAATTAAAATTAGTATAGTTGTATTGCCTTCAGAAGAATTACTTTATATACATATAGATATACAGATATGTTGTTTATATACATAGTGTTGCATGTATAGATTTGCATATATGCATGTTTATGTAAGTATATAGGAATTTCATATGATGAAAAATACAAAATAAAAATAAACAAAACAAAATTAAAAGATAACATTGATGCCCTACATTAATAGCTGTAACATGGAGTCAATGGTCGCTTGTATCCATCATGGATCAAAGGGAGCTAAAATCCTTAATTTTACCAGGATAGCTCTTAAAATAGAGGTTAATTCCTTCATCATATTCCTGAATAGGAAAAAGTCACATTGCTGTTTCTCTGCTCTGCTTCCATTTTACCCAGTAGTCTTAGGAAGCTCTCAGCTGGAATGTCATGCTGTGTGCTTTAAAACCCAAGTTCCTACATACTACTTTCAAGCCATCATCAGGCCAGCTCGGAAGGGGTCTCCTCTTAGCTAGGAAGACATTACTATGAGATAGATGTTTGCAACCCCTTATAATTCATAGGCTGAAGCATTGTACCATTGTGGTAGTTTTTGGAGAAGGGGTAAATTATTTTTCAAAATCGATACTAGCCTTGGCTCTATGTATATCTGTGTGTAGAGGGGCATGTAGACATTGTTGCAGATACCCACAGAAGTCGGAAGCATTGGATACCCCTAGAGCTGAAGCTCTACATGGTTATGAGCCTCCAAAGTCAGGTGCTGGGAACAAAACTAGGGTCCTCTGGAAGAGAAGTCTGCACCCTTCACCAGTAAGCCATGTTTCCATCCCCTATAGCTCAAATTAGATGATTACTCCATGGAATGCTAGAAGGGACTACAGGCTCAAAAAGAAATGGCTTGACTCTACAGAAAATGTGCTGAACAGTTGTACAATCCTTGACACAGGAGATAACCAAATAAATAAAGTGTAAAAAAGGACAATGAAAGGTTATGGTGGCTCCTTTGGGAGAGTAAAAAGTAATGGGCAGGGAACTGTGAAGCTAGTAAGGGCAGCCTTTTCCTCTGGGAAAGGAAGGGTCAGGAGAGTTTGGTTGCCAGGTGATACAGGAAAATGATGCTCCAGTCCTAGAGACCTAAAACTATAAAAGAGCCCGACTTGACTGGAAATGTGAGGGAGTGGGAGGTAATATCTAGAGACAAACCAGAAGGACATGCGGCTTTCTTTACAGAGGAAGCAAGAAAAAACATTGGAGGTATGTGTAAAAACAAAAATTGCAAGATGCCAAAGGATCTCGGAATAGTGCATAGCCCATGAAATTCATGGATTGGCTATAAAGATTTATCTAGAATAGAACAGGTAATATGAAGGGGGAAAGTGGAAGCAGGTAAAGGCAGTCTTTAATTGGGGAAATGGGAAGTAGGACTGTGATGAAGGAGAGAGGAGGAGGAATAAATGACATTAAATACGCTTGAAAAAACAGGGAATCATTATTCTATACTGAAATTCAGTGACTTGGAGTGAGGATATACCATCCAAAACCCATTGACCAGTGGTTCTTCACCTTCCTAATTTTGGTGGTTTGAATAAACATGGCCCCCATAGGTCCATAAGGAATGGCATTAGTGGGTGGTGTGACCTTTTGGAGGAGATGTTCCACAGAATCTCAAGCAAAACCTAGAGTTTCATTCACTTCTTACTGCCTACCAATCCAGGTATAGAACTCATAGATGATATGCAAGTCTCTAAGGAGGAAAGCAATCAATAGTCCTACCTATTTGGGATGCTGATTTGGTCACTGGTCTTTTACTGTGAAGAGACATCATGACTAAGGCAACTCTTACAAAAGAAAGCATTTAGTTGACAGCTCACTTACAGTTTTAGAGGTTCAGTCCAT
The DNA here is from genome assembly GCF_011064425.1 of Rattus rattus. Lineage (NCBI taxonomy): Eukaryota > Metazoa > Chordata > Mammalia > Rodentia > Muridae > Rattus > Rattus rattus. The sequence continues at coordinate 27,165,523 of NC_046157.1, read as the reverse complement.
TATCATAGCAAGAAGCATGGTAGCTAGAGAAGGAGCTGAAAGTTTGACATCCTTATCCAGAGGCAGAGTGGGGAAGAGACCTGGCGTGAGTTTTTGAAACCTCAGGTGGACACTTCCTCCTTGACCACACTTCCTCCTTGACCACACTTCCTCCAACAAGGGCATACCTCCTAATCCTTTTAATCCTTTCAAACATTTCCATTTCCTGGTTACTAAGAATTAAAATATGTTTATGGGGTTGCATTCTTAGTCAAACCACCACAGATACCTATCAACCACAATAATGATCAGTATGACAAGATATTCCTAAAAGTGCGATAGTGTTGCTTGTATCTTGGCAGTAACCTACAGTTATCTAATTGGACTCAGTTTGTTTTACAAGAGGAAATGATGTTTGGTACTATAAATGTAGCCCACTACACCTGGCTAGAGAGAACTTAGAAGAGAACAAATTACCACTCTTCCTAGATCAACATAATTCCTAGTTATATTCCAAGCACTTATACCTATAGATAAGTATAGTTTTCACCTTTTACTAAAGAAGCTTTTTTTTCCCCAGCAGAAGATCATTACAGAAAACCACAACTTGTCAAAATGCAGATAACTGACCACAGGCTTCCCACCCCAAGTGATACATCTGTCACACAACTCCTAGAAGAAAGAATCAGAAAGATAGTAAGAACTAGAAGACCAGGAAGTCTGCTGTGAGATTATGCCTTCTAGTTATGTTAGAGGAGTAACATCCATGAAACCTCAAAATCATGTGGACTTAAAAAGGTCCTCTTGAATAATTCCAAAACAAGTTGACATCCCAGCATAGATGGTGAACTCTCATGGGGCCCCACTCCTAGATGAAGATCTATAAGCAATTAATAACTACTGTAAGAGGAAAAATCTCCCAAAAATGAGACTATGGTTGGTTATCCCATACCAGTGGTGACACCTAGAAATATATACAAGCAGGTGACACTGAGAGACCTCAAAAGATTGTGTTTATACGTTTATTTGTGTGCATGTGTGTGTGTGTATATATATATATTCATATATAATGTTACATATAGAACTATATAATGTTGTATACATATTATATTATTTATATGTGTACATAAATATAAGTGTTCAACAATGGTTAAAGAAAGAGATGCTATGATTTTAGAAAGGAGGGCTGGTGAGGTGGGGTAGACATGTGAAGGGTAGGAGAGAGGTGAGGGAGGAAGGAAATGATATAATCATATTTTAACTTAAAATATAAAAAAGACAAGGAGTTGGGGGCACATGGGGGACTGGGAAGTGGATGCATCTAGGAGGAGTTGGAGGAAAGATTGGGGATGAATATGATCAAAGCATATTGTATGAAATTCTCAAGGAATTAATAAAATACTATATTAAAAAGATTTATCTAGAATAGATTTCAAAAGGCTCATAAACTTGGATTTTTATATGGAATTTGTCATTTCCTTTCCAGGTATAACTAAGAAATTGATACTGCTAGCAATCTCGGTGACTGTCCTCAAAAGTAATCATGCGTTGTCATTTCATATTACAGTTGCAGATAGTGAGACATGATATGTATGCTGTTTAAAGTTACAATAGTTACAAGATCTACTGTCCTATCTCGTCATTTGATGGGTTAACATGGAAGTACATTGGTAAGTATTTCATCACGGTAACAACTTTACACGCACAAAAAACTGTGTTCGTGCTGCATCTACATGCATATCGCCTTCTGTTTTAAAATAATGTTCTGAAAATAGTGCAGACGCTCTCTCAACCGTAAAAGAATCTATACTTTGAAAGGTCGAGGGCATAGTGTTAGAGATAGTTCAGAGGCTGTGTTTGTACGGAACACTGGCACGGTGAGTGAAAAGAATCTGAGGATGGACACTTGAGTTGCGATGTATTTAGATGAGAGGTATTGTGGACTAAGGATGCACTGAGATGAAAGTTGTGTAGAGGAGCAGGGAAGAGCGGGAAAAGAGTGTGGAACCAGGGGGCTCCAAGTCCTAAAGGGGACAGACGTGATTCAGAAAAACAACCAACCAACCAACCACCACCACCGCCGCCACCGCCACCGCCACCACCGCCGCCACCGCCACCGCCACCACCACCACCCCACCACCAATGACAACACCAACACCAACACCAACACCAACACCAAACAAACAAACTAACTAAACTAAATTAAACTAAACTAAAAACCAAACCAACCAACCAAACAAGAACACCCTGGGCAATGGTACTGGAACTGGAAACAGGTTGAGTATGGATGAAGTGGAGTGGGGCATTGTGGGAAGGAAGGCCATTGTAGTCTTCATAAGAAGACTGCCTTCTCAAGAAAAGAGGAAGTCACTTCAGAACACCATGAAGGGAGGTAGCGTGGTTTTACTCATCTTGTATAAAGGAGCTCATTGCATAAAGAGATGCTTGAAGGAGAAATAGAATGGAAGTCTGAAGGCGTCCATGTGGTGGTACTGGAGGCTCTCACAGGAGGTGGTGGAGGAGAGGGAAGGAAGAAATTAAATATAATGTGATGGCTAGCATTCTGTGTCAGTTTGGCTCAGTCGCAGTGCACAGTAATTGCTCGTTTTTCTGGATGTTTCTAGGAGCGTGCTTAAATGAGATTAATATTTAAATCAGTGGACCTTTAATGAAGCAGAGTACTCTCTGCTACGATCTTTGGATGGGCTTTGTCCCCCAGTGTGTTGACAGCTTGGTCTTCAGTGTAGCAATTTCAGAGTGCTGAGACCTTAAGAAATGGATCCAGGTTTGGGGAGATGGCTCAATAGGTTAAGTGCTCACCACGCGATCATGAGAACGTAAGTTCAGAAAAAGGCCGAGCACCTTAGTGCACACCTATCATCCCAGAACTGTGGAAAATGGAAAAAGCAGTTGTCTGAGGCTTCCTAGGCAGTCAGTGTAGTTGAATTGATCTAGGTTTAGATATAATGCCCACAATACTACCTGATACTCAAGGTAGTCTCAAAATATTCATATGGAAAGCAATTGGCTTCTGGCTTACAAACACACACACACACACACACACACACACACACACACACACATGTACGTATACACACATACACTCACACAAAGAAGTAGACAGGCTAAGGATTTTTCTTATCTTTAGGCTTCTGTTTTAATTATTAATGCTGTATTTAAACTCTGTCTTCTTCCATTTTCTTGGAAGGTCACAGAAGGCAAGGATACTAGGATTCTATTTACTCCTTTTTTAAGGCTCTGATTGAATCACTTGACAAAAACGGCTTATAGACACTACTTAGGCTCAGGATTTCTGAGGACTCTTTATCCGCCATGGTAAAGAAGGCAGGAAAACACATGATGGCTCTGGTGATGGAAACATGAGGCAGCAGCCTAGTCACATGGGAACAGACAGGAAGCAAGCTAGCTAGACTCCAAACATTCCTATTTCTACCTGAGATTTCGTCAGACTGGATTTAAATTTTTTACTTTTAACTATGTGTATGCCTGTGTATCTGTTTGGGGTGTGTGCAGAAGTGTGTCTACAAAGGCCAGATGAGGGCAGCAGATGCTATAAGCTCAAGTTAATAGGTGGCTGTGAGCCTACTGAGTGTTGGGAATCAAACTTGGGATGTCTGTAAGAGCAGTGTGAGCTCTGAACTGCTGAGCCATCTCTCTAGCCCGTTGTGTTTCTACCACTATTCTGATTATGACTGCTGGGGCTATATCTTAGAAGACTGAGGCCTTTCTAGCTTTTCCTTGGAGTTCTTACCAGAATTGCCCCTTGTCATGCATGCATTTATTTGCATGTACTTTGAAGTTCTTCCAGAGTCAATTCACTCTGGAACTCCAAATCTACTTTAGGGTATCTGTCTTTTATAATAACACCTGATTTCTGGTGGCAACTTTGTTTTGTTCACTTGGATTGCTGTAGCGAAATACTTTAGACTGGATAATTTGTAATCAGCATAAAATTATTTCAGTTCAGAGAGCAGGAAAATTCAGAAGTAGTAATCAGAAGAAAAGAAAATGTAATTTTGAAAGAAGAATATTCAACAGGGAAATAGTGATCATTTCACAAGAGCTATAATCTACATTCTTGGAATATAGTCTACTTACAGTTAAAAAAGACTGAACTGTTCAATAAGCTTTGCCATACACACACACACACACACACACACACACACAGTCATTGTCATGATTCTGATAGGACATTTCTTTTATCCCCAATAGGTTGTGGTTCCTACCCAACTTACTCCTATTTGATTCCCAGACAACTAGGAAGGAAGACTATACCTCTAAATTTGAATTGTCTTTTATAGAATTTAATTTTCATGAATGGAAAAGTATATACTTTTGCATTTGACTTTTTTAAAGCACTGTTTTTGAGATTCATGTTGTTTAATGTGCTAGTTATTCTCATTTTTCTATTAGTGATGGCATTCTAGTATTTATCATATGAATTCACAAATATCTGTTCATCCACCTATCTGGCATTGGACTGGGGACTCTTTCCAGGTAGAGAATTCTGAATTAAACTCCTACCAATGGTTACATACAAATCTCCATGTTAGCACGTGATTGTGTTTGTGTTTCCTGTGAGTAAGAATGAAGTTCTTTAACCACAGAGTTGAGTAAATACTTAATATTAAAAGTAGTGTCAAACTGTTTTCTAAAGAGAATGTACTCTTTTGCTCTCATATCAACAGTAGAGGAGAATTTTGCTTGATCTAGACTTCTTTCTTCAGCCCCTAATGTATATCTTCATAACTTTGGATATTTTAGTAGATGCAGGGTAGTTATTGATTTTATTTTAATCTGCTTGTCATTGGTGATTAATTATAAAATTCCTGGGAATATATTTCCAGAAAAATAGACCAGCAAATTTTAAAACTCCTGTGGGAACACAAGGGACCAAAACATACAAATGTTTTGGGAAAATGGCAGGTTTTACCATCTAATTTTAGAATTTATTACAAGACTAGAGTAATTAAGATGGAGTGGTATTGTGGTATATCAATGAGCCAAAACAGAGTGTTTAGAAGCAGCCGCATAGTAATATGCCCAATTGATTTTTGCTAAAGGGCTAAGTTAAGTCAATGGGAAAAGCATAATTGTTTCAATAAATGTTGCTAAAGTAATTGGATGTCCATAGGGGAAAAACTTTAACACTTGCATTACACTATATACAAAATGTAATTCCAATCAAATCATTCACTAAATGTAAGTAACAAAACTATAATACCTCTAAACATAAAGGGAAAATCTTTGAAACCTTAGGAGAGGCAAAGGTTTCTTACACAGAAGACAGAATCATGATTTACAAAAGAGAAATAAATGAAATTCATTTCATCACAGACTTAAAACCTAAAGCTAGTAGTATATCCAGGATATTCAATATTTAAAAATTTTCAAAGGTGAAGCTTATTTTAGAATTGTTAACATATGAACAGTCACCATATAGGAATTTAGGAAGTATGTGCAAATATTACATCCTATACATTTATATGTGTTATATTCCTCTAGATACTGGGCAGATAAATCACACACACACACACACACACACACATACACACACACACATACACACACACACATATAATACATATACATAATGTATGCATGATAAAGATACAAATACATGCATATATATGATAGATAGATAGATAGATAGATAGATAGATAGATAGATAGATAGATAGATAGATAAATGATGCATAGGTAACAACTGATTACTGTAGATAGGCAGGAATTCCTCTTTCCACTCTCCAAATCTTCACTGTTTTGATGTGTAATTGCTCCACAAATCTTTCTCAGATACATTTTGGTCATGTTCTTTGTGGACTCAGAATTGGTGTTGGTCCTCATTACTTGAGTCTTTTTTTTCTTTAATTGGATATTTTTTATTTAAATTTCAAATGTTATTCCATTTCCTGGTTTCCTGGACATAAGCTCCCTATCCAATTCCCTTCCCCTTCTTCTATAAGGGTGTTTCCCTCCCCAACTAGCTCCCCTCCCCCCTGACATTCTCCTACACTGGGAGGGGGTCCAGCAGGACCAAGGGCTTCTCCTTCCACTAGTGCCCAACAAGGCCATTCACTGCTACATATACAGCTGGAGCATTGGGTCAGTCCATGTGTAGTCTTTGGGTCGTGGTTTAGTACCTAGAAGCTCTGGTTGGTTGGTATTATTCTTCTGGGGTTGCAAGCCCCTTTGGCTCTTTCAATCTTTTCTATACTTCCTCCAGTGGGGGTCCCGTTCTCAGTTCAATAGTTTGCTGCTAGCATTCGCCTCTGTATTTGACATGCTCTGGCTGTGTCTCTCAGGAGACAGCTATATCAGGTTCCTGTCAGTATGCACTTCTTAGCTTCATCAATATTATCTAATTTTGGTGGTTGTATATATATGGGCCGTATACCCATGTGGGACAGGCTTTGAATAGCCATTCCTTCAGTGTCTGCTCCAAACTTTGCCTCTATATTCCCTCCTATTAATATTTTTGTTCCCCTTTTAAGAAAGAATGAAGCATCCACACTTTGGTTGTCCTTCTTTGAGCTTCATGTGGTCTATGGATTGTATCTTGGGTAATTCGTGCTTTTGGGCTAACATCCACTTATTAGTGAGTGCATACCATGTGTATTTTTCTGTGATTGGGTTACCTCACTCAGGATGATATTTTCTAGCTCAATCCATTTACCTATGAATTTCACGAAGTCATTGTTTTTCATAGCTGAGTAGTACTCCATTATATAGATGTACCACATTTTCTGAATCCATTCTTCTGTTGAAGGGCATCTGGGTTCTTTGCGGCTTCTGGTTATTATAAATAAGGCTGCTGTGAACATAGTGGAGCATGTGTCTTTGTTGTATTTTGGAGCATCTTTTGGGTATATGTTCAGGAGAGGTATAGCTGGGTCCTCAGGTGGTGCAATGTCCAATTTTCTGAGGAACCTTCAGCTCAAGAGTCTTAACACCTTGTGTCAGCTTTCCGTCAATGAGACAAACACCTGAGATAAACAACCTGAAAGGAGGAGGGTTCCTCTTGTCTCCGGCTTTCAAGATTGTCAGCCCATGCTCAGTTGGCTACACTACGTTGCAGAGGAACGTCATGGCAGGTGATGCACAGCAAAACTGTTAGCTTTACCACTGGAGTCAAAGAGAGACAGGAAAAGGGTCCAGGCACCCATTCAAGGGCATATCCTCAACAATTGGTTCTCCTTCACTAAGCCCAATTCTTCACAGTTCCAAGTTATCCCAACAGCACTCCAAGCTGTAAATCAACAGCTAGGAACCCTTGGGGAACATGGCAGATCTGAGCTCTTCTATTGTAAAAGGTTTCACAACCTCAATCTAGCGCACAGGTTTACTGTAACCACTCAATGGTATAAATGCAATTGGTAGAAGGCAGAAATAAATACAATCCCACTTGTCAAATGATACTGTTGGCCACTATGTCTTTGACCTCTTGCTAAGCTTTCCTAAATATCACCTTCAACCTTAACTCAGAAAACTTTCAAGCTGTAAAAAAGTAATGGTTCCAGATAATTTCTATTTGGTCATTAGTTCACACTTTGTCATAATTTAAAAAATAGATTGTTTTCCCATAGACAGATTAAGTTTTCAGTTCTGCTCCCTTTTAAGGAATCTATTTTTAGAAATCAAATTGGCTCATTTAGAAAATGAAAATAGACTTAAAAAGAAAAACCAAAAAAAAAAAAACCCACCAAATCTCTTCTTGCATTTCTGTAAGGAGCTGAAGGAGGGGAACATCCTGAGGCATCATATTAGAAGTTGAGCTCCTTCTCCATGTTCAGCCTTATCTTCAGAAATAAGCATGTTGCCCCTTTTTTCTTGCTTGCCAGCACCAAGCAAAGGCAAAGTTTCTAGTAGTGAAAGCTGGATGAGAAAAAGTATTGCCTTGTTCTACTGCTCCTCTGGTCTGACTTCAGCTCTGTGGCTTCTGAGGAAATGGCAGCAGTAGAGTAAAAGATGGGAGGGATTGGTTACTTCAGGCCAGTTCAGGCTATCACCTGAGTCCACTGGTCAAACATAAGGCAGTAGCAGTAACTTGCAGCATCAAAATATTGCCATAGAGACATTCCCAGGATGCAGGACAGACTGCCACCTCTGCACACCTCAGCTCACATCCCTGGTCCAAGGGGAAACTGCACAGTGCCTCTGGAAAGAGGGATATAGCAACAGACAGCCGCTGGTACCCATGGTTCTGGTCTGCGCCCAGGACTGAACTGATCCAGCCAAATAGCTCCCTGCACACAAATCCCATGGTGGGAGAGAGCTGGAGCTTAGAAGTGTGGATACTCCTGAGAAGTCAGAGGAGAATACTCTCTGCCCTCAGTCCAGACCCAAGAGGGAATCGCATAGTGCCAACTGTGCCTGAGGGTTGCAAGGACCTACACGAGCAATCAGAGCAGGACCCTTTGATTCCTGCCCGCCCTAGTCCTGGAAGACAGTCTCCAGGAGTGCCACCACGGCTGAGAGCAGAGCACCTATTCTCAGGAAAGGCTGAAAGAAAACAGGAAAACAGTTCTACAGGAGTGCTGACACAGAGGCCTACAGCAGGGTCAAGTCACTCTCAGAAACACCAGAGACAACCCAATGGCTAGAGGCAAGCACCGGAACCTAATCAACAGAAACCAAGACTACTTGGCATCATCAGAGCCCAGTTCTCCCACCAAAGAAAATACTGGATATCCAAACACACCAGAAAAGCAAGATTTAGATTTGAAATCACATTTTTTGATAATGATGGAGGACTTTAACAAAGACATAAAGAACTCCCATAGAGAAATGAAGGAAAGCACAAGTAAACAAGAAGAAGTCCTTAGAGAAGAAACACAAAAATCACTGAAAGAATTACAGGAAAACACAACCAAACAGGTGGAGGAATTGAAAATGGAAATAGAAACAACAAAGAAAACACAAAGGGAGACAACGCTAGATATAGAAAACCAAAGGAAGAGACAAAGGAGCCGTAGACACGAGAATCACCAACAGAATACAAGAGATAGAAGAGAGAATCTCAAGACAGAAGATACCATAGAAAACATTGACAAAACAGTCAAAGATAATGTAAAACACAAACACCTCCTAGCCCAAAACATAGAGGAAATCCAGGACACAATGAGAACGTCAAACCTAAGGATAATAGGTATAGAAGAAAGTGAAGACTCCCAACTTAAGGGGCCAGTAAATATATTCAACAAAATTATAGAAGAAAACTTCCCTAACCTAAAGAAAGAGATGCCCATAAATATACAAGAAGCTTACAGAACTCCAAATAGATTGGACCAGAAGAGAAATTCCTCCCGTCATATAATAGTTAAAACACCAAATGTACAAAACAAAGAAAGAATATTAAAAAGCAGTAAGGAAAAAGGTCAAGTGACATATAAAGGCAGACCTATCAGAATCACACCAGACTTCTCACCAGAGACTATGAAAGCCAGAAGATCCTGGACAGATGTCATACAGACCTTAAGAAAACACAAATACCAGCCCACATTACTGTATCCAGCAAAACTCTCAATTAATATAGATGGAGAAACCAAGATATTCCATGACAAAACCAAATTATGCAATATATTTCTACAAATCCAGCCCTACAAAGGATAATATATGGAAAAATCCAACACAAGGAGAGAAACTACACCGTACAGAAAGCAAGAATATAATTTCCTTGCAATGAAACCAAAAGAGAGACAAACATAATTCCACCTCAAACAACGAAAATAACAGGAAGCAACAATTACTGATATTAGAATGGCAACTCCAGCTTGTTTCTTCAGGCCATTTGCTTGGAAAATTGTTTTCCAGCCATTTACTCTGAGGTAGTGTCTGAGGTGTGTTTCCTGCATGCAGCAAAATGCTGGGTCCTGTTTACGTATCCAGTCTATTAGTCTATGTATTTTTTGGGGGGAATTGAGTCCGTTGATGTTGAGAGATATTAAGGAATACACCTATAGCCACTTGATCTTTGGCAAAGGAGCTAAAATCATCCAATGAAAGAAAGATAGCATTTTCAACAAATGGTGCTGGTTCAACTGGAGGTGAGCATGTAGAAGAATGCAAATCGATCCATTCTTATCACCATGTACAAAGCTTACGTCCAAGTGGATGAAGAACCGCCACATCAAACCAGATACACTCAAACTAATAGAAGAAAAAGTGGGGAAGAGTCTTGAACACATAGGCACTGGGAAAAATTTCCTGAATAAAACAACAATGGCTTATACTCTAAGATCAAGAATCGACAAATGGGACCTCATAAAATTGCAAAGCTTTTGTAAAGCAAAAGACACTTTCATTAGGACAAAACAGCAACCAAGAGATTGGGAAAAGATCTTTACCATTTCTACATCTGATAGAGGGCTAATATCCGAAATACACAAAGAACTCAAGAAGTTAGACTCCAGAGAGCCAAATTACCCTATTAAAAATGGGGTACAGAGCTAAACAAAACATTCTCAGCTGAGGATTATCAAATGGCCAAATAGCACCTAAAGAAATGTTCAACATCCTTAGTCATCAGAGAAATGCAAATCAAAACAGCCCTGAGATTCCACCTCACACCAGTGAGAATGGTTAAGATAAAAAACTCAGGTGACAGCAGATGCTGGCAAGGACGTGGAGAAAGAGGAACACTCCTCCATTGTTGGTGAGATTGCAAACTGGTACATCCACTCTGGAAATCAGTCTGGAGGTTCCTCAGAAAATTGGACATTGAACTACCTGAGGACCCAGCTATACCTCTCTTGGGCACATACCCAAAAGATTCTCCAACATACAACAAAGACACATGCTCCACTATGTTCATAGAAGCCTTATTTATAATAGCCAGAAGCTGGAAAGAACCCAGATGCCCTTCAGAGGAATGGATTAAAAAAATGTGGTACATCTACACAGTACTACTCAGCTATCAAAAACAATGACTTCATGGAATTCATAGGCAAATGGAATGAACTAGAAAATATCATCCTGAGGGAGGTTACTCAATCACAGAAAAACACACTTGGTATGCACTCATTGATAAATGGATATTAGCCAAAAGCTCAAATTACCCAAGATGCAATCTATAGACCACAGGAAGTTCAAGAAGAAGGATGACCAAAATACAGATGCTCCCACTCCTTCTTAAAAGGGGGAAAATATTCATAGGAGGGGATATGGAAGCAAAGTTTAGAGCAGTGACTGAAGGAATGGCCATTCAGAGCCTGCCCAACATGTGGCCCATATATATCCAGCCACCAAAACTAGATAAGATTGATGAAGCTAAAAAACTGCATGCTGAAAGGGACTGGCTATAGATCTCTCCTGAGAGACACATCCAGAGCATGTCCAATACAGAGGTCAATGCTAGCAGCAAACCACCAAACTGAGAGTAGGACCCCCTTGGGGGGAATTAGAGGACGAATTAAAAGAGTTGAAGGAGCTTGCAACCCCATAAAAACAATGCCAACCAACCAGAGCTTCCAGGGACTAATCCACTACCAAAAGACTATACATGGACTGATTCAGGGCTCCAACTGCATATGTAGCAGAGAATAGCCTTGTTGGGGCACCAGTGGAAGGGAAAGCCCTTGGTCGTGCCAAGGTTGGACCCCCCCCCCCAGCATAGGGGAATATGGAGGAGGGCAATAAGGGAGATGTATAGGGGGAATACCCGTATGTGGGAGGGGGAGGGGGAGGAATGGGGGCTTATGGACAGAAAACTGGGAAGGGGAATAACCTTTGAAATGTAAGTAAAGAATTATATAATAAAAAATTTTAAAACGAAATTAAAATAAAAGAGGGGAATCTAAAACAAAACAAAAAACCCCCAATTGTCTCTAATGTGAATTCAGTATACTTTAAAATAAAATATTTCTTTTCATGTGAATAAAAAAAGAAATATTATCATAGTAACAGGAAGAGTGTATGCACCACACATGTGTCAGGCCCAGGAAAGGCAACTTAATGCCTGGGGAGTGTCTGAAAGGTTCTCCATGGAGGTGACATTTTAGCGGGAGCCTTTGAAAGATGAGCCAATATTTGCCATGCAGAAATCAATTCCGTCTAAGTAGTAATAAATGGAGCTTAAAGAGGCAAACAGCCAAGCTGTTTATCTATGTCATGTATCCCTGAAATCACATACCCCATCCATCTTCCTTGCAGCTGGCAGCCTGGATGTCTCAGACTTAACAGAGCAGCCATTTCCTGTCTCTTCTTCCACACCCCTGCCAGTCTAGCACCAAATTCTGATGAACCCTTCTCTGTGTTCTTTCTTGGGAGTCCACCATGTGGCCATATTCAAAAATGAAAGGAAGGAAGGGAGGGAGAGAAAAAGAGGGAGGGAGGGAGAGGGGAGGGGTTCACTTAAGGGAGTCCACAAAGCCTCAGGACCCTGGACTATTAAGAGAATACTAATGCAACCTTTACTCTTAGGACGCTTATGAATTATTTGGGAGTGGAAAAACTTGATATGGTTATAAAGCGGTGGTCTGAGGGTTGTCCAGATTATAATTTGTAGACATGAGTTAAGGAGCCATAGGGGATCAAGTGTGGGTGAAGGAAACTCTAGTAAACTAACTGGTAAAAATCTCCCTTACCATGTGATCCCTAAAAGCATTGAAGCATTACATTTGACCTTTTGTCACGGAACTAGAAATGGTGTATTATGCCTGACCATCAGCTAACGCTGACCTACCTTTTCTAGGCCTCAATCCTAAGAGCTCAGTTTCTGAGAGGGAATCACGCTGTTCCTCCATCTCTTTGCTCACCGCTGGTATGTGTACCTCACCCTGGCATTTCACTTTTGCGTTAGCACACCATGATATAACAATCATACACTTTATTTTCTACCTCTCCTATTATAACCCAAAAACATAAAGGCCATGAAGAATTTTTTCTATACAAGCATTATCTAGAATTAAGTAGGGATGCAAAAATAGAATATTTCTGTGACTTAAAATTCTCCTGAGAATCCCTGAGAATGTGAATTAACTGATTCTAAAACACCCTGGTTACTCCTGGTGCTCTCTGCCTTCAGAGAGACTGTAGAAGACAGTTCTCAAATTTTCTACTCCATCACAACACAATCACACAGAGATACCCAATTGAACTGATAAAAAAATCAGAAACTTAAAAGTGATTTTCATATTCTATGAAGGTGTGAAAACAAAGACCAAGCACAGACGCTCATTCTGTGGCCACGCCAGAGACCAGAAGGCACTGTCTCTTACGCACCAACTGACTTAACTGGTCCTGACAGAGTACAAGTCCTCCATAAAGGCTTCGACTCTGCCTGATGCATGTGCAGGTTTAAAAGCCCCATGTCCCTAAGGGCCATTAGGAGGAAAATTCGATCCACTCCAAGATCCGTGTTTGCTGGGTAGACCTATTGGCTGACTGGCGCTGACCATGCTAAGGCTGGTCGCTAACCTGAGTGATGGGACAGCTACTTCCTATAGCTGTAGTTTGGGAGAAAGTTATGACAGGAGAGTTTCAACAAAGGCAGGGACATGTGAAAGATGAACGGATAATACTATGCCATGTTTAATAAGTGACTGGTTTGTGCTCTGACCAGTAAGTGTACCACATCGACAATGAGAGCTGCAGATTCCGACAACCCACATAAGAAACTAGACTTCCAGCCAGGATTCTTTGTCCAGACAGATTAGCCATTATACTGACAGGCACCTTCTGCCTTCCATGGTGCTAGGAGGTTGGTGGGCTGAAAAGAACTGGCTAACAGAGAAGGCTGGGGAGGAAGTTTGAGATTTCTTTGTGGCGAGGAGCATTTTATTTCGTGTGTATGTCTGCTTTGTGCTGAAATTACCTCAGTACCTCTGAGCATTTCCTTTTTCAGCCTCCATCTCCACTTCCTGAAGAGTTTTTGAGGTCTAATGCAGTCCCTTGGCTTTTGGCTTTGAAATATTCATGGGCCTTTAGCAGTTTCTTTCATGCTCTCTCTCTCTCCCATTAGGGAGGAAACCTAGGCAGAAGTAGAATGGAGGGGCCTACCCAGCAGACTTGCAGGGTGTTTATTCCTACCTTGCGGCGTGCTTGTCTCCCACGGAGCGTGTCTGCTTTCTCTTGACCCGAACAAAGGAAATGTACAAAGGGAGAGGTCTGAGAAAAAGGGATTCGCCTTTTTTTTTTCTCAGTTTGTATTTCCCTGCTCCCTTAGATGAGAGTCTAAACGCTCAAAAGGACAATGAGAAATTGCTCCCTGGATGGACTTGGGGAAGGGCAGTTACTGAGATTGTAGTGTTAACTACCTTGACATTTTTCACAGCACCTTCTCTGCTGCCTCTGAGGCCCAATTCCACCCGCACGCTGCTCTCATAGCTTCTTGCTCTGTGTGGCCAGCTGTCTCTTCTCAACCCTGTGGTAGAGACAATCTCATAGTAACATACCAGACCCTGAGCGAGTCTAAATAAAAGCTGTGGATAATTTGGATTCTGACTCACTGAAATGAAAACTCTGTGTATGCATATATAAACGCGTAGTAAAAAAACTCAGACAAATGGAATAGCATCTGCATATTACCTACGCACACATCTGTTACTTACAGAGTTAAATACAATGGTGATTCTATGTAAATATTTATTATATACCTTGCTGCTTAGGAAATAATTGCAAGAATTGAAGGAACATCTAAACCCATAAAGAACAGGTTTTCCTGTTTTATGATTTATTTATTTTTATTTTGTCTGCATTGGTGTTTTACCTTCATGTATGTGTGTGTGTGAAGGTGTCAGATCCCCTGAAGCTGGAGTTACAGTAGTGAGCTGCCGTGTAGGTGCTGGGAATTGAACTCGGGAGCTTTGGAAGAGCAGTCATTGCTCTTAACCACTGAGCCCCATGTTTTTCTTTTCTCGGTATTTTTGCTCTGAGGTCATTTGAACTCACCAGTGTGAAACCCATGCATATTCATTTAATCCTGAGCAATATGAAGTAGAATATTATACCTTGTCCAAGGTTACTTAGCTAATGGCAGAAACAGAAATCAGACTCAGCAAATCTGCTTGCCCTCCATCGCTGTATGTAGCTTTTCACGCTATGTTCTTGGGCATATATGACAGCTAATCAGGGCACATTCTCCTAATGATCATCCAGTCTCTGGAAAATATAAAGCTTCACACTGGACCTTTTATCTATGACTCAAATCCCCAAATACCCAGGGTTATGTCAGCAACTCAGTAAAGACAAGTGGAAACCCAGAAAAAATACTCACTCCCTGTAGGGGACAAATGTCAAATTGCTACCGAATTGCTGGTCAAAAAGATGTCAAATCAACACAAAAGGTAATTCAAGTGTTTTTCACCATTTTCTATAATATAGTTTCTAAGGTCTAAAAATGAAAATTGACATTAAACTTTAAAATAAGCGCTGATTTGACCTGAAAATCCATTTGCCTCAGTTGCCCTGCTATGCTGAAGGGACAGCTCTGTCTGGCCAAATAAAAATAGACCTTTTCTCTTTCATGTGTGAGGCTCCCACTACAACCACTGAGAACTGCAAAGCCAGTTGGGAAATGGCTCACCAAATTGAATAGGTCTGGGCAGGATCAAAATCATAACTTCCACCCCTCGCCCATTTTGTCAAAATTAACTTTTCTTGCAGAGACTCACATGAGTAGAGGTTTGGTAATCTTCCTTCCAACTACAATTAGCTCGATCACCAGGCAATTTCTTCCCAAAGGTTAGATGAAAATAATCTCCAGTTTTCTATGCCTGAAGTCTGGAAGGGGCTGAAAGAAAGCATCGAGTGTCAACTGTATATACCCTGCTGTGTCAGAATCTGATAAAATAAATCAGGATTACAGTCTAAAGACAGCTGTGAGATCTAAATGAAACAATTTCTTGCATGCTATCCTCTTTCATAAAACAGCTTCGTCTCACACAATCAGCACATTTGCACTGCTAATATACGCTCACCACCAAACTGTAATGACCCCATTGTCTGCTGCTCATTTAGGTTAAAGCGTTTATCGGCAAAGTGTACCTGAACCCTGTTTGTCTACATCATTAGCAACTATTTTACCATCCTCTAGGCCCCCTCCAGACTTTTGCTTCCAGGAATATGTAGATAGTGTTATAGCACATTATTGTGAAGATGACACGAGATAATTCGTGTTCAAATGTTTCTTCTTTTTAATGTATGTCTCAGTGTGGCAGCAGGCTTACTGCAAAAAAAATAAAATAAAATAAAAATGAATGTCTGCGCTTTTTGACTCCTTCTCACACCCCCACACCCCCATTTATGGATTTAGTCTCTTTCCCAATTTGAGAGCCTAGATTGGCTTTGTCCTTACTTTGGCCAATCAGGTGTGGCAGAAGAGCGAGCATATCTAACAGGGATTTGCTTCCTTTATTGTTCGGTTGCCTTCACTATGAGTCATCTGGACTCATTGGTTAAAGGGATGCAGGAGAAACATGGCAAAAAAAAAATCAAGGTTGAAATAAATCAGACTTGTCAGCAACCAGCCAATCGACCTCCAGTTTGTGAGAGGGTAGGACCAGCCTGCACATAGACAGCATCTGTCTGGCTACACATGGATAAGTGAAACCCATTGAGAGCAGAAGGACCTCACACACAATTCCGAGCAATGATAAGTAGACTATATTTAAGAATAGTAAAGATTGGGTAATTTTGATCAGAAGATCTTACAGATGGAGCTGTAAGTTCTGCCATAATATACCAAACTATAACCTGAGCTTCTTTTTAATTATTACATTCATTTATTTATTCTGTATATGCACACACTCATGTTTGTTTGAGGGTAATATACCATGATGAATATGTAGAGACCAGAAAAATGAACAACTTCTGGGAGTTGACTTTCTCCTTCCACCATGTAGGTTCCAGGGATCAAACTCAGGTGGTTAGGTTTGGAAGCAAGGGCTGTTACCTGTTGAGCCATTGGGAAACCAAAACAGACCCAAGAACAACACATCTTACAAGTTAATGAGAGACCAAAATAGGAAGAATATACTTTGCAGGTTATGGGCTCTGCTTGCAGTTAAGATAGTTAAGCATAACTTCCTGTCTATTCCGTGTCTGTTTCACACATCTGCACGAGATGTGCTTGATCACATGTGGGCTGGAGGTAAAAGGTCAGGAGTTGCGTCAGAATGTATGCTTGCCCTTGATTGGAGCTGAGCAGGAATATGGTGACCTTGTGGGTTTGAATTTTTAAACCCTTGAAAAACAAGACTCATTGTCATATACCTGGAACTCTGGAATAGACCTGGGCAGAGTCCATCCTTCTGGCCAGGATTTAACAAAAGTTTGCCTCAAATTCGGCTCAAAATTGTGGAACTGGTTTTTCTCACATGAATTACAGGATTAGCATCATATCACCAATTTGGATATTTTACAAATGCCTGTTTCTTGAATCTGTCTCAGACATAAATGCTTAATCCGTATTTAGAATTTACATAGTTAATAACCATCTCAAGCGAATCTTAACTACCACTGAAAACCAATGCTCTGAGGAAGCCTACCCTAAAATTTAAAACGCACGCTTCAGCAAGTGAATTCAACTTAATTCAGCTCTATCTTATTGATACCATGGAACCTGGTTGCTTTACATTTCCTGGGTAAACATGAACAAGCTTATGGTGAGTTGTTTCTTTGCCATTGAGATGAGCAATTCAAGCCAGATTAAAGTATATAAAGGCAGGTTTGGGGGGGAGTTGCTCTCATGTGGGTTCACTGGCCCCAAGGAACAGGCCAGGAAAGTTGACATGGGGAGGAAGACAGAAGAGAAAGAGAAGAGAAAGAGAGAACACAAGCTTCAGCTCCCAGTGAGAGATTAAGAGACATGGAGAGAAGAGAAAAAACGAAGAGACCAAAATATCTAGATTATATAGGAAAAAATCTCTGGGAGGAGGGAAAGTCCAGCCCCTGGGCTAGATAGTTCAGGGTAGAGAGCAAGGTATGCCAGGTAGGGACTGAGGAATGCTGGGGGAACCAGGCTAGGTTTACTGTGGTATATTAAATATCCATTTCAGCTGTCTGCCTGGGTCTGAATCCCAACAACATGTATTCACCCCAGATAGGTTACTGTAAACTAACATTTCCAGAAAACAAAACAAAAAAAAACCAAAACAAACAAACAAACAAACAAAAAAACCCAACCAACCAGACAACAACAGCAACAAAAAAGACAAGACACTGTAGGATGATGTCATTATGTAGGTAGAGGCAGGTAAAGATAGAACGAGGCCTGCCATTGGACGAGAAGAAAGGATGGGTGGGAGAAAAGTTTTAGAGAGGAGGAGGAGATGGGAGCAAGGGGAGAAGCAGCGGAGAGAACATGGAGGTGGACATTAAGATTCCTCTCTGCACACATACAGGCTGTTATGAATATTCTTAAGGAATGGATGTGTACAGGATTTTGTGTGTCTAGATGGGCAAACTATATGTTATCTAGGTGCAATTACATCTTATTAATTGGATCAAAGGTTATAGTGTTGTGTTTTCTTTCATGTGGTGATTTAATTGAATTCAAGAGAGTGTGGTAGCTGGAGACACTGGGCTGCCACAGAATTGGGATGTGTATGTCTGGCATGGTGGCAACCTGCCTTGGGAACTAGATGAGTAGAGAGATCGTTGCCAGGCTCAGAAAGTAGCCATCGGCAGTGTGATATGGGATGGAGCTCAGTGGGTGAGAGACCCTGGGTTGACTGAGATGAAAATATCTAACAGATGCCATGGGCCACTACAGTGCGGGATAAAAGAAAGTATTTTTTACAATTTTACAGTAACAAGATACTCCTTTAAAGACCTTACAAGATGATTAACTAATAAGAACTCTGTGACTGTGGAGAATTTCAGTGTTGCAGGCCCAGAGCCAAAATTACCTTGGGCTAATTAACTTTACTACCTTTAATAACAATCCATTGTCTACCTTTCTTCCCGACTTAACATTCTGCTATCAGGCAAAGCCTGTTTTAGTAGGCCACAAGTTTCCACCAATTCCAAATCTAAGTATGACAGATAGCATCTAAAACTATGGTGTGTTTTCCCTGTCTACCTCAAGTTCCCATCAATGTATTCAGAAAATGCATCGATTTAACATCAAGTTCATGTAACCACTTCTATATTAAAACATGTAACTTGGGGAATCCCATATCTATATTGTTTGGGAAAGGTCTCTCATGTTCAGCATAAGCTCTGTCTTACTCCCTTTCAGAGGTGATCTGGGATCTTCAGTGACACTGCCTTCCATGTGTAAACATGCTCCTATCTCAGCACCAGTCACAGGACTGTGGGGATGGAGCGACAACAATTTCATCTCTTACTTGCTACTCTTGGCGACCACCATGCATTTTCTAGTCCTTCAACCACCTTAGAGCATTTCCGTACTCACAGGGCAGACCCCATCCATCAAAAAGCTGAATTATACTGTATAGAAGATAGACAGCCTGGAACTGTCTCCATGAAAGCATCACCTTCAGGTGGCTCAGATTTAGTTGCTTGTCTAACTACAGCTTGACAGTTGTGGTTGCACAAGAAAACAAATTATCACATTCCAAACAAGGGAGACGGCTGTATCAGGATCGCTGTCATGGTTACCTCATTGTTAGAGTGCTCAGCCTCTATTGCGTGTCTCAGGAGTCACACATTGGCCCCTCCAAAGTGCACCTTTAGGCATGTCCTCAATTTGTTACATTACTTCTTTTCTATGGTGTGAAACTTCAGCATGGGTTCCCAGGGACCTCACCCCCAGGAAGAGATGATTTCTGTCCTGTGTCGTTACAACGCCAATACAAAAGCCAATGCAGTATGCTAATGTACTGTAATGTGAAAACACTGCATTTTAATTCCGACCATTAAATTACTTTGACTTCTCCTCTCCAAACCCTCTGTGAGTCATTCCCCATTTTGCCATAGCTAAGAACATCACTCAAGTATTGTGACTGATAGATCAGACAAAGTATGTTCCTCATACACAAGAGGGAAGCCCTGGCAGTCAGTGGGGTGACGGGCTGTATAAGACATCCCTACACTGCTTTCTCACATTCTGAGCCTCGGTGTCAGCTTTGGGTTTTCACATAGTGTGGGACAAAACCAATGAAAGAATATAATTTCATAACTTCCTTAACATTTTCTGAAACAAACCAAATGTCATTCAGTCTTCTAGGATTCTGTAGAAACTCTCATTTCTCTGACTTACTCACAATAACCAACAATTTAAAATGTTATTGATAATTAAGAGGATTTATAATACAGCCGAATAGTATATAATCTTAAAAAAGGAAAACCATCATTTGGAAAGATGTATATGCATATGGCTGACATTATTCTAAGGGAGACTATGCAGACACAGAAGGGCGAATGCTATGTGATCTCATGTATATGTCACATCTTCAAAGTCAATCTCCTAGAAATAGGGACTGAGGACATGTTGGTTAACAAGTACAAAAACTTCAGTATAGGCCTTAATTCTTTTATAAAACAGTTTATCACCCTTCTGCCTGGTCCTTTCTGCTGGGACAGACTGCGAGCTAGTCTGCTCTCCGAAGAAGCTATATCCTGAGGCATACCAAAGGATCCACTGCATTTGGTAAGAACCCCACCCACCCACCGAAGTCCCACAGCTGCTCCTGGGAGCCCAGTGGACTACAGGACCCACCATTCCCCCAACTGAGAGATGGACAAGACAGTCTGAAGACCTCCCAGGGTGTTGCACACAAGGAAATAGAAACTACAGTCCATTGACACCCCTCCACAACAGCTTCTTCACACAGAGCAACAGTTTGACTGCTCCTCTGAAGACCCAACAGTCTGAAGGCCTCCCAGGAGATCTACTGCAGCCAGGGCAAAAAATCAGTAGCTTCTCTGGCCCTCTGAAGACTCCCCCAATAGGAAGGTCTCATAAGAGGTTTGCTATAGCCAGGGCTGCAGGCCTACCAGGAGACCTGTTGCAGCCTAGGGACAAAAGAGGCAGACTCCAAACAGAGTCACCCAGATCAGCAAACACTAGGGATAAGCAGATGGCAAAAAGCAAGCACAGAACCATAAGTAACAGAAGCCAATATACATGGGCATCATCAGAACCCAGTTCTCCCACCACAACAAGCCCTGAATACACCAACACACCTGAAAATCAGGAAGCTGACCTAAAATCCTGTCTCATGAAGATAATAGAGTCTTTTAAAAAGATTATAAATAACTCACTGAAAGAAATACAGGAAAACACAGGTAAACAGGCAGAAGCCCTTAAAGAAAACAAATAAATCCCTTAAAGAAATACAGGAAATACAATCAAACAGGTGAAGGAATTACATCTGCCTTGGGCCAGGAAAAGTGCTTCAAGGCCTAAAAGTAGAAGTAGAAACAATAAAGAAAACATAAATGGAGGCAAACCTGGAAATGGAAAACCTAGTCAAACTAAAAGGATGGAAAAATGTCTTCCAAGCAAATGGTCCCAAGAAACAAGCTGAAGTTGCCATCACAATATCCAATAAAATAGACTTTCAACCAAAAGATATCAAGCATGATGAAGAAGGACACTTCATATTAATCAAAGGGAAAATCAACCAAGAGAAAGTCTCAACTCTGAACATCTATGCCCCAAATGTAAGGACACCCACATTCATAAAAGAAATTTTAGTAAAACTCAAAGCACACACTGAACCCCACATAATAATAGTGGGAGACTTCAACACCCCACTCTCACCAGTGGACAGGTTATTGAAACAGAAACGAAACAGAGACAGGTGAAACTAATAGAGGTTATGTACCAAAAGGATTTAAAAAATATCTACAGAACATTTCACCCTAAACCAAAAGAATTCAACTTCTTTTCAGGACCTCATGGTACCTTCTCCAAAATTGACCATATAATTGGTCACAAAACAACCCTCAAAGGATACAAAAAGAATGAAATAATCCCATGCACCCTATCAGCCCACATGGCCTAAGGCTGGTTTTCAATAACAGCAAAAGCAACAGAAAGCCCACATACCCACAGAAACTCTCTACTCAATGATAATTTGGTCAGGGATGAAATAAAGGAAGAAATTAAAGACTTCTTGGAATTTAATGAAAATGTTGACACATGATACCCATACTTATGGGACACGATGAAAGCAGTGCTAAGAGGAAAATTCACAGCACTAAGTGCACTGGTAAAGAAACTGCAGAGATCTTACACTCGCAACTTAACAGCACACCTGAGAGCTCTAGAACAAAAAGAAGCAAATTCACTCAAGAGGAGTAGACAGCAGATAATAGTCAAAACTCAGGGCTGAAATCAAACAAACAGAAACAAAGAGAACAATACAAAGAATTAGCAAAACCAAAAGCTGGTTCTTTGAGAGAATCAACAAGATAGATTAAACCCCTAGTCAAAGAGTGCAAAGGCAGTATCCAAATTAACAAAATCAGAAATGAAAAGGGAGACATAACAATAGAAACAAAAGAAATTTAAAAAATCATCAGATCCTACTACAAAAGCCTATACTCAACAAAACTGGAAAATCTAGGAGAAATGGATGGTTTTTTAGACAGATACCACATACCAAAGTCAAATCAAGAGCAGATAAACTTTCTAAACAGGCCTATATGCCACAAGGAAATAGAAGAAGTCATTAAACCTCCCAACCAAAAAATGCCCAGGGCCAAATGCATTTAGTTCAGAATTCTATCCGATCTTTAAAGAAGACCTGATACCAATATTCCTCAAACTATTCCATAAAATAGTAACAGACAGAACACTACCTAATTAATTCTTTGAACCCACAACTACTCTGATACCTAAACCACACAAGGACCCTACCAAAAAAGAGAAATCCAGACCAATCTTGCTTATGAATATAGATGCAAAAAATACTCAATAAAATTTTCGCAAACCAAGAACACATCAAAACAATCATTCACCATGATCAAGTAGGCTTCATCTCAGGAATACAAGGTTAGTTCAATATACTAAAATTCATTAACGTAATCCACTATATAAACAAACTCAAAGGAAAAAAAAAATCACATGGTCATCCCCTTAGCTGCAGAAAAACCATTTGACAAAATAAAAAAAACCCTTCATGTTGAAAGTACTGGAGAGATCAGGAATTCAATGCCCATACCTAAACATAATAAAAGCAATTTACTGCAAACCAACAGCCAATATCAAATTAAATGGAGAGATACTAGCAGCAATTCCACTGGAAATCTGGGACAAGACAAGGATATCTCCCCATATCTATTCAATATAGTACTCGAAGTGCTAGCTAGAACAATAAGACAACAAAAAGAGATCAAGGGGATACAAATTGGCAAAGAAGAAATAAAGGTATCAATCACTATTCACAGATGATATGATAGTATACGTAAGTGATCCCCAAAATCTACCAGAGAACATCCCTCACCGATAAACCACTTCAGCAAAGTGGCAAGATATAAAATTAACTCAAGTAAATCAGTAGTCTTCCTTTATACAAATGATAACAGGCTGAGGAAGAAATTAAGGAAACAACTTCCTTCACAATAGGCACAAATAATATAAAATATCTTGTGGTAACTCTAACCAAACAAGTAAAAGATCTGTATGACAATAACTTCAAGTCTCTCCAGAAAAAAATCAAAGATCTCAGGAAATGGAGAGATCTCCCATGCTCATGGATTGGCAGAATTAACATAGTAAAAATGCCCAGCCTACCAAAGGTAGTTTACAGATTCAATTCAATCCCCATCAAAATCCCAACTCAATTCTTCAAAGACATGGAAAGAGCAATTCTGAAATTCATCTGGAAAGGCAAAAAGAAAAAAAATAGGGAGAACAGTTCTTAATAAAAGAACGGCTGGGGGAGTCACCATCCCTGACCTCAAGCTCTACTGCAGAGCAATAGTGATAAAAACTGCATGGTATGGGTACAGAGACAGACAGGTTGATCAATGGAATAGAATTCAAGACCCAGAAATATACCCAAAAGATGCCCCACGATGACCCAAGGGCACATGGTCCACTATGTTCATAGTGGCCTCATTTGTGATAGCCAGGAGCTGGAAAGAACCCAGATGTCCCACGACAGAAGAATGGATACAGAAAATGTGCTTCATTTACACAATGGAATACCGCTCATTAAGAACAAGGACATCCTGAGTTTTGTAGGCAAATGGATGGAATTGGAAAATATCATCCTGAGTGTGATAATTCAGACCCAAAAGACATGCATGGTATGTTCTAACTAATAAGTGGATATTAGCAAAAAAACAAACAAACAAAAAAAACAAAAAAAACCCCTAAAACAAACAAAAACAAACAAGTAGAGAATACCCTCCAAGACTCAGTCCACAGAACTCAAAAAGGTCAACAAAAGACCCAAGTGAAGACACCTCAATCCCACTTGGGAGGGAAAAAAGCAACCACAAGTGGGGAGGAAGGGAGAGAGCTAAGAGGGAAAGTAGAAACAATAAGCATTTTAAAAATAAAAACAAATTTAAAAAATTCAAGGTCAGATTTAATGTTCTTATGTTTCAGCACCTAAGTGAGAGGCTTTTCTCTGCACCCAGTGGTCCCTGATGTATCACTGATTCCTCCCGTGATGTTTGCACTGAAGCTTCTTTCCTAATTTTTTAAAAGAATGAATATACACTTGTCTTTCCAGTATAGCCCTGAATTCCTTTTTTATTCCCTTTCCTCCTCCCTCCTCCCTCCCCCTCCCTCCCTCCCTCCCTCCCTTTCTCCCTTCCTTCCTTCCTTCCTAACTTCTCTTATTTTCCCACCTCTAAAAAGACGATGTTCAGTCTTTTTCTAGACTTTTCTTTCACTTTCTTCTTATGGCTAAGATTTCTGGATCTTGGCCCCTCCTCACCGCGTCTAATCTGCCCACCTTCCTCATGCTCCCCCTTAACTGTTTCATCGACCTCTGCAGGATCAACGGGTTCAAAACTGTATGTGCGGTTAGTCTGCTCCGAGCTAGAATCGGATGTAACCTTCCCATTAAGTTGCTGGATAATGATTTTTTATGGTTCCGGTACATCAGAAGTCAAAGAAGGACATTGTAAGTTGATGTCATTATGGAAAAAGGTACAGGATAGAATGAGGCCTGTCACTGGACAAGAAGAGAAGGAAGGATGGGCAGGAGAAAAGTTTTAGAAAGGAGAGATGGGGCAGGATTGAGGAGAGCTGGGAGAACATGGCAGCAGATGTTAAAATTCTTCTCAGTGCATAGATACAGGTTGTTATGACTATTATTAAGGGACGGGTGTGTACAGGATTTTGTGTTGTCTAGATGGGGAAATTATATCTTATCAATTAGATCAGAGGTTATTGTATGGTGTGCTCTTTCATGTGGCAACTTGAGTCCACAGTAAAAAAACCCTGCAAGATAGGTGGTCTCTATATGAAACTGGCACGCAGCAACCCGCCAAGAAAGCTGTGAAGACAGGGCGGCTTGGCAGGGTGCGTCCTGGAATAGCTCGCAGGCCACCTGGGTCAGAGAGTACTTCCGGGCAGCGAGCGTGGAGCCTCTGAGATATATTAGCGCTGGTTCCCATGGCCCACCAGAGCTGGAACTAGCGAGAGCCACCACCAGGGTATGCACGGGAACCATTGCGTCCTTTTTTATTTTTACCACAGCAAGACATTGAAGGAGTACAGGTGTCAGGTGACTCATTTCGAACAGTGAAATCTTCTGTGTAGTGTGAAAGGAGTCCCTTGCTCTTCCCATATTTTTTATCAGAATAGAAGACCTCAATTTGGTTGATATCCAAGTGACTTAGCCCGTAATGCTTGCTTGGTAGAGTCCAGAACTCTTTCAAAGATTTAAACCCCTGCTGTAGGATATTATTTATTTCATTTGTACCTAGGGACAAGTACACGGTTACATTTATGTTGAGCGCTGTGTGTAAGTTTACACCCACTCATCCCCACTCACATAAACCTTCTTCTGAGGCCTGGCTTGGAGGCAGTAAAGTGAAACGGGCGGGGATGGGCACGGGACAATCACAGGTTTATTCATTACATGAACATACTCACATAGCAAAAATCAGCTATGTGTCAGTGACTTCCCAAACGGCCCTCAATGTCATGAAGTCATCTGAATGTACCCATAATCCCCCCAGCAACTAGGGACTCATTTGCCTCCCACAGACCTTTCTACAGAGACCTAGCACTGAAAGAGGGAAGACTATTGTTCTCTCTCCCAACCTTCCACAGACATTGAGTCAAGTTAAGAGTGAACAATTAGAACATTTCACCGGACAGCATGTGCATAGCAAGTGGGGCATGGCTACCTCTGTGGCCTGATCTTCTGAGGGCCACCACCCAGGGATGGATATGACCCTGAGTAGCAAATATATTCTCTGCGTATTTTAGGTGGGCATCGTTTCTAAATCATGCATTTACTTTCATTGTATGGATGAAGATAATCCCTGAATCTGTGAGAAGCACCAAGTGGTGAACCAAAGCAAAACAAACAAACAAAAACTATGAAGAGAGAAACAACTTTTACTTCTAATGGGCACTTCAGTTTACCAACTACCTTCTCAGTACCGAAGTTCTAGAACAAAGCCATACCCATGTTAATGAGTTCACCAAGGTGCTTGCCTTACGACAGCTTTGTGATTGTGGAGAGTTGGAATTTTGCAGATCCAGAGTCAAATTATCTTCAACTCTCTTCAGTTCTGTATCTGGCCTAACTCTCTGTGACTTTTAGAGTGTACTAACTTAGCAGACTTCTAGCTTCCACCAAACAAAAAGCTAAGAATGACATTGGGCAGTATATAAAACCTACAGCAGATATGTTCTTCTATACTATAACCTGCCGACCTGATTCTTCCACCAATGTATGTTTTAAAGAAAGATTTTATTTATTTTTTATGTGTCTGAATATTTGCCCACATGTGTGTATTTGAACAAGGCCCATGACTGGTGTCACTGGAAGTCAGAAAAGGGTGCTGTGTCCCTTGGAATGGGATGATTTGATTGGATGAATTACTGATGATCTTGCACACACATGTGGGTTCTAGGAACCTCAATGAGGCTTCTTCTAGGTCAGCAGTGCTTTTAACCATCCAGCCATTTCTACAGTTCTACCAACACACTTTATAAAACGGCTTCATGCTTCTTCACTTTCTGTTTTTCCGCAACTGTAAAAACTTCATAAAACGGTTTCCACATTGGGACATGGTATTTGAGGATATGTGAGTCCGTAGTCCTGGGCTCTTATGTTTGCACATCACATGTGTGTTGTGCTTACAGAGGTCAGAAGATGGCGAAGAGCTATGTAAGTGCTGGGGATTGAACCTGGGACCTTTGGAAGAGCAGCCGGTGCTCTTAACCACTGGGCTATCCCTCTAGTCCTGTGCTTACTTATACTTGTCTTAGGTATAAGCACCTCTTTCCTCCCTTTGAGATAAAAAGTGTCAATCTCAGTATTATTTCAAATTCCACCTTAACATTCACATTCTTATACAATTAAGTGCTTAATTGTTACTATTCTTTTATGAAAATTAAAAATATATGTAGTAATTTTATAATTGAATATCTTCATGAATCAGCATTTATTATGTGTCTAAACTTTGCATTAATTTTCAAAGCTTCACATTAGGGTTTAAGTCAGGCAGTCTTTTGTTTTAACCTTGCTCAGTTAATGGCCTTGGCCAAGTTCCTTTTTTCTTTCAGCTGTAGCTGTAACAGCTCGTCTCTAAGTTAGTAGCAGCGATCCTTGCTTGGGGTTAGTTCTAGAGTTAAGCTTAATACCCCCTAAAGTCTGCTTGGAGTCTACCCCACGGCAGGGCACAGGAAACACAAGACAGAGACTTCTGCTGAGGAAGGCTGGCTGGGTATGAGGGTAAAGACTGAAACCAAGGGACAGGGACAGGTGGCTTTGGTGTGGATGCTATGGGCGTCTGCTAGGGTTTTCTTGAAGCTGAGGTAGTAGCTTCCTTCACTCTTCAAATCTGAGCATCTTCTAATTCTGTCTCAATGGCTCATGGTATAGTCAAGCAAGTCCTAAATTAAGAGTGCTAACTCCTGTTACTCCCCTTCCTCTCCTCTGACCACAAAGGGAGAGTAATTTCCACAAATAGCTTTGGATGATTGTGCTGAGCTCAGCATGCTCACACATATGCATGTACACATATGCATGCACACGTACACACATGTGCATGCACACATATATACATGAACACCCACATACACGTACACAAATACACATGCACACATACATACCCACACGACAGACATATGAGTACACGCACACATATACACATGTACATGTACACATATACACATACATCCATACACATGCACACATATGCATGTACTCATATACAATCAGGCAATACATATATGCATGCACACATGCAAACATGCGCACACATACACACATTCACGTACACGCAAATGCACATACACACATTCACGTACACGCAAATGCACATACACACAGAAATGCATATTTGTACACACAAGACAAACATACAGATAGACATACATACACATGGGAGTATACAAATCTGCACACATGTATGTGTACATTCATGTGTACACACTAACACTCGCGCGTGCACGCACGCACACACACACACACACACAAATCATGCACTTTCTCCCTTTCCCATACACTAAGCAGGAAAGATACTGAAGACAACATCAATATGTAAGAGACTCTCCAGGGCTGTGTGATTGTGACAAGAGAATCAGACAATGACAGGAGAGTGAGAACAGACCAGCACCCAGACTCTAGAGAGAGGAACAACAAAGGCAGCTCCAGCCTGTACAGAGATGACTAAGAAGCTGTCCTGCTTGGAGAGAGGTATCCAGACCAGAAGTTTCCTCAGCCTTTGTTCTTACAGAGTAGAGTTGAGGAGCTGATGGCATAGGGACAAAAGGAGGCAAGTCTAAACAGCTCAGCCCAGGTAGCCTCTCTCCGAAAGGGACATTAATGCCAGATTCTTAGTTAGAAGCTCCCAAGACGAAAAATGTATAAAGAAATGGTCTTCCTGAAGGAGCTTGGCTTAACGGAGGATGTACAAAAGTCAACTACCATCGTGTAAGAGTCGGTCATTCCATATGCCGTTCCATTCCATATGAAGTGGGTTCTTACATGAGAGATGACTCACCCACTCTGTCAAACTGGAGCTCAGGGTTCCACAGCTCTCTGTGAAGACACCGGGGTAGACAGAGGGGTCCTGGAACTCTGATTATCCATTTTTCTCTCTTGGTAGCCACTGGAAGTCTAATTGATCTCTGAGACAGGCCGATGGATGAGAAATCCAATTTCTCACCCCACTCTACTCAGCATTAGTGCCATGAAATCCCATTAGTGCCCTCTGGGGGTTCATTGCAAATCAGACAATGGCTTCTGAACTGCCTGCCCCACACCATCATCTGAAAGTAGGGAAATCACACAATCGGACGAACTTCAGCAAAGGAGCGTGAAAGGCAACTGTGAGGTCACGCCCTGGCCTTCCTTTGCCATCGGGAGACCACCGAAGGCCAGAAAGATTTGCTTCTTACTTATAGATAAAAATCTTGTGATGGTGGGAAGGGAGATGCATCCTTATGGAAGAGAAGATATGTAGGAGTCTGAGCAAAAGTATCTTATGAATTGGTGAACATCTTACCACTTTGGGCAGTCATATGTTCCTAGTAGACTTTTGAAAGGAAACTCCTAGATTTCCTTTTATTGTCATGGAGGAAGATATTCAAGCCTAGGAAAAAATGCACTGGATCCCCCATTTTTTAGCTTATCCCTCCACCAATGCAATGAGACAATCGAAGCCAGGTCAGATTATATTAAAGGCAGGTTTATTGGGAGCTGCTTGCTATTGGGTGAGTTCACCGGCCCCAAGGACTGAGGCCAGGGAACTCATCATGGGAAGATAAGGACAGGGAAAGAAAGAAAGGGTAAGTGCATACAGAGAGAGAAGAGAAGGGGGGAGACAGAGAGAGACAGAGAGAAGGACAGAGAGGGAGAGGGAGAGGGACGGGGAGGGGGAGGGGGAGGGGGAGAGGAAGAGGGAGCGGGAGAGAGCAAAATGTTTGGATAATTTGTATTATATAGGGAAGAACCAGGGCTGAAAAGTTCAGAGTTGGAAGCAAACAGGGACTGAGGGATGCTAGGAGAAACTGGAGGCCAGGCCTCCTTGGACGGAAACCAATCAGTCTCCACAGCTCTGGATCTTCTGTATCAATATTTTGTGGGACCTTATCATATACATCTCCTGCAAGCCCATGTCTAGTTTCAAAATACTATACTTATAATTCAAAGATTTCCCTCTCAGCCACAGCTATGGGTGAATCTATGCAGCTCCCTTTCTCTGCTTTTAAGTAAGCGTTCACATGTGTAACTTTTAAAAGTTCGTTTATTTTTTATTATGTGTCTACGTAATTGCCCCACACGTGTGGGTACCCACCAAAGAGAAATCAAAGGAGAGCATTCAGAACCTGGGAGTTACAGGCGATTTGAGCCGCCCACACCCTGGGAGTTACAGGTGGTTGAAGCACCTTAAGTGGGTGCTGGGAACCAAACTCTAGTCCTCTGCAAGAACAGCAAGGGTTCCTAACCACTGAGCCAGCCAGCATTCTGGCTAGCTCCCCCTACATGCAATATGATTCTCCCCAGCAGGATGGAAGCGCTTCTACCCCTGGAATGTCCCTTAAGACCTTCAGTTTCTCTTCCCACGGCCAGCACCCAGCTTAAAAATCTCATATCATTTTGCACCAGGTTACTGAGGTTACTGTGAATGTCTCTGCTGGTCTTGGTGTCTTATTCGTTCACTCCTTCAGATCTCCCCGCTGTTGTAGTGATCTTAGGACAACAGTGCTTTCTTTAACTTTTGCTTAACTCTCCTTCGATTAAAGGGCTTATAGTATTGGTTTTGAGTAGATCAAATTACATACCATCGACAGACCTTCAGTCTGATGTGTAAGGCTCAAATAGATGTGCAGACAGCATGTGTTAATGAGGGGAGGGTGAGGGCAGTGAGAGAGAGAGAGAGAGAGAGAGAGAGAGAGAGAGAGAGAGAGAGAGAGAGAGAGAGAGAGAGAGAGAGAGAGAGAGAGAGAAGGTGTATGGATGTTATGGCTCTAGATGGTAGCTTGCTTTCAGTTCTACATGGCCACTAGGCCAGCTGGACCTTCTGTCCTAAATCTCCTTGATACAGAAGTGCAGACAAAAAGTCCCCAATACCTTAAAATAAGCTGGTATGAATGGATTTTTGCTTCTTGCCTCCAGCATGGTTTCTAGATAATGCATGCTTCCTAGGGAGAGCTATGGCTGCCTTCTCTCCTCTGCCCCATAGGGACCAGCAAGGCAGCTGTCAGTCAACTAAGAACTGACCACATTCCAGAATCAGCTTCCTCCCCGCCTTTAATGACTCAGTTCCTGGTGCACATGCTCCATACCTCCTATAAAGGCCTCCATCACAACATGGTCTCTCTATTTACCATCCCCACTCAGAGGCAGCCTTTTGCATCCTTCCCCCATCCCTGCTCCCTTCTCAACCCCCTCAGTCAATCTCTTGCTTGACATCTGTTGCATTGTGTGATTTCTGTGGCATTCCTTAGCCATTCCCAAGATAGTCTTTTGCAGCCAAACCCTTTCAGCAGCCTCCTCTCCTCTGCCCACTAGGGACAGCCAGAGCAGCCTCCTCTCAAGATCAGAAAGCCATCTTCCTCTTCTCACACCACCTGTCAAAAAGGATCTCAGACTCCTATCTTGTCACTTTCGTGAGCATGTGCTTCAGATATTTTTTTTTAAATCCTCACTTCCACACTTCCCCTCTTCTCAAGGGTAAAACAGCTGTCAGCAGTTCTGTACACAGCAAGTGCCAGGGACTTGTCAGAAATTAACCTCTGCTCTACAGGATGTTTATGTAAGTTGCTCAGAAGAGAAGGACCAAAATAATCTTCAGTTTCATTTTTTAAAAATAAAAAAAGAGGAAAACATCCCTCTATCATTTATATTTTAGGACAAGCCAACTCACTGGAGGCAGAGATGTTGGGAGTCGGGTGGGACACGGAACCAAGTTTTAAGCCTCCACTGCCTGCCTGTTAGTATCTTGTTTCTACCCAAACCTCACTCTCAAATCATTTTAATGAAGTAGTTTCAAGCCCCTGCTGTAGGAGCACCAAAGGTCTGGGATGGAGCAACATTCCTAGAGCTAATTTCCCTGGGAGGAGGGGAGGATACAATGTTCCCTGTTGTTCTGCACAAACCTTCCTTAACTGATGCACACTGAATCTGCCACCTCCAGCCACCTCAGGGCCTCTACTGGTGGCATTACTGTGTAGTATGCTCCTGCTCATTGAGCATGCCGTGCTCTGGATAAGACTCATCAAACAAATGAGTTCTTCTGCCCTGGTTCAAGCTAAAACCCATTTTCCCCCTATTTTCACAGATTCTACTTTGCACTGCAGAACAATTTTTCTTTTTTACTTTACATGTTGCAGAGGCCTACTGAGTCATGTGAACCAAGTGTCTGGGCCTAACAGCTTTGAAGTAGCACGCTATAAGTATTTTGAGATTGGTCTTTGTTCTCCTTCATCAGAGCTGAGGTTGAATGTTTTTTATACTGAAACAGAATACTTGAGGAAGTGAGTGAGTCTTCAGGAGGAATGGTCTATCACAGCACATGGGTTCCGAGACTATTGCTTTTAGGCCTAGACGGAGGCAGGACCATTTTGGCAGAGGGGCATGGTAGAATGAAACTTCTTACTTTGTGATGGCGAGAAAGTGGGAAAGAGATGGATAGATGGAGATGGATGGATGGAGATAGATGGATGGATGGATATGGATGGATATGGATGGATATGGATGAATATGGATGGATGGATGGATATGGATGGATATGGATGGATATGGATGGATATGGATGGATGGATGGATGGATGGATGGATGGATATGGATGGATGGATGGATGGATGGATGGATGGATGGATAGATGGACAGAGAGAGAGGGAGGTAAGAGGGCCATTGTATGTTTTTAATACATGAAACATGGAGGGTCTTTCAGATTCAAACCATGGCAGAAACACATTAAGATATCTCAGTGCATAATAAATAT
Source organism: Rattus rattus (assembly GCF_011064425.1). Lineage (NCBI taxonomy): Eukaryota > Metazoa > Chordata > Mammalia > Rodentia > Muridae > Rattus > Rattus rattus. The sequence goes on along the minus strand of NC_046157.1, from coordinate 27,132,516 downwards.
TATTGTGATTTTGCTATAGGATCTAGAGAGATGGCTGAACAATCAATACAGTTTACTACCCACCCAGAAGACCCAAAATAGTCTCCTAAAACCTACATTGGGCTCACAGGTGCCCAAAACTTCAGGCTCTTGGGCACACTTACGAATGTTCACACACTTTCACACAGAGATACATATACTCAATTAAAAATTAAGTCACTCTTCAAAAACAGTCCTGCTGTGGTTTTAGTCATTCTGCTAAAGTTTAGTACTGATGCTTGGAGACACTGATCTTTGTTGAAGTATTTGTAATCAAATATCATTCCTGAATATCTCTTCATCACTTCTTGTATTGGCAAACCCCTCTTTAGCCTCAGCGTACCTTCTGGACCTTCTTATTATGAATTCCTCTTCCTTTCTTTGATCCCTCCTTTCTCCTTCCTTTCTTCCTTCCTTCCATGCAGCCACCCTGCTCCTGTTATGACCAAACTCATTGTAAAAAGTAGTCACAAAATTCAAACATTAGCATACCCAAGCGAACCCTTTCCTTCATTCCTTTTGAAGCCCCATTTTCACACCATGGCTTGGTTTCTTGACCACAGTTCTACTGCTCACTTTTTGTCTTTGGGGAACTTGAGCTGACAGATAAAGGGTGGCAAGGGCTCATGAGTTATAATAGTGGTAGAACTCCTCCAGGAAGGGCTTCAGTTTCTGCCCTTAAGGTCCTCTTAGCTGCCCTGGTACAAGGCTCTGTAGATATATATTTTTAACTTTCCCTGGAGCCCATGTTAGGGTATGTTAGTGCCATTTTATCAATTGAAAACAATCTCAAGTCAACTTACGTTATCACGATTACTAATTCTATTTGTTTTCTCCCTGAGAATGTCTAAACATTTGTCAAGAAACTGTCTTCAGGGAAGCCAGAAGATCTGAGTTCTGCCTTTATAGTTATTAGTTCTTTGGCCCTATGAGAAAATGGAAAAATAAAGACATAATTTCTCTAGCATTGCAGTGACAATTAAAAGAATGAATCACCGAAGCCAGTTGATTGACACACCATGCCAGCTCTGTCCATATACTGCTACAGAATTATGATCTAGTCTTTGTTTCTCTATCACCTCTGTCCCTGGGAAGATCTCTGGCTACTGTTTGACCGTTCTCCATACAGAAGCTGCCCTATTACATTAATAGCAGCAGACTATCCTACGGGACTCATTGCAAGTTACATTATGATACCATTCTGGTTACGGTGTAACTCCACTCATATGGACCAAAGAATATGCTATTTTCACTAAATTCAATCATGAAAACAAGAACCCAAGTGACCCTTGTTTTTCATGAGTTCATACCTAGGGATATGGTGATGGCCAGGGGCTCCCTCTCCATTCCATCAATTAAAATTCCCACCTGGTGTCTTGCTAAAGTGGGTAGTGTATATAGTTGCTAAAATTCCTCTTCATTGAGGTGGTACTGGATATAGTTGCTAAAATTCCTTCTTGCTAAGGTGCCAACAGAAATGAGTGAGACTGGAATGGGACCGGTGCCCAGTGAAGCTCTCTTATGTTCAGAATTCCTCTATATAGATGGGGCATTGTGCTATGAACACTCCAAAGATACTAAAACCTGCGGGTAAAATCATGGACAATTTGCATACAGCCTGTATAAACCTTCCTTAGATATGTTAAACCACCCCAGATTACCTAGATTACATATACTACCTAGTATAATGCAAATCTATGTTAAGAGCTATTATACTATATTATTTAGGGAATTACATAAGAACAAACCATCATTCATTTTAATTTTATATACACATTTAAAAATATTTTCTATAACTATTGGTTGAATGCATGAATATTAAGCCATACATATGGAAGGTTAGTTGTGTGCATATGTGTTTCTATAAGCACATACATGTATATATACATAAAACATAAACACATAATACTCCTGTGTGAGAAACCTATTGGTTCTGAAGTACCATGATTAACAAGGTTAAGAATGGAAGAGGAAAAGGCTGAATGGTGAATGTCACAGGCTGCCTTATGTGAATTAGTGTTTGAGAAATGATGGATAACCTATAAACAAGAGATCTCTCACTTCTGAGAGAGAAATGCTGTAATTTGATTAATTTCTGGACCGAGAGAGCTTTGTGGACAGGAGAAATATTCCAAGATTTGCTTTTTACCCTGAGGATTCTTGAGAAGGCCTGTGGGGTCAAAAGCTCACTGAATTGCATTTCTTTCTTGGCTTTAAATGCCTGGCTGAAGCATTAGAAAAGGTAAACATATATATTGACATTTGCGCCCTTGTTTGTAGACGTCCAATGAACACTGTTGGTCAACTGAAGGCATTCTAAGGAAGCTAGATGAATACAAAGACTGTGTATCTTTCCCCTTTAAATTGCAGTAAAGATCCAGGATGGTGTGGCTGCAACCTGGGGTGCAGTCTGTCTTTTATATGAAGAGATGAGATTGAGGCAGACAACATCCTACACAGAGTTTACATTTTCATGAAGGGGAATAAAAAATAAAATAAAAAACATTACTACTTACGAAAAATTCAAATTACGAAATAAAACAGGCTTATCTGCTAGTGAAACGGGTAGTCAAGAGGGAGGCTTTAACTATAGTGTTTAATCTAAGACTCTTTGGGGAATTCATACATATGTTATACTGTGCTTTGCAGTGAAGTGTAAATGTTAAAGACAAGAAGCATGCAATGAAGTTGAGAATTTTATTCAATAGATACTTCTTGTACAAAAATTATCCAAAGAAGCTAAATGTATCAGGACTTTGACTTGCCTCTTCTAATGAAGCAGAGGAAAAATGGGTATTTGGAGAAGTTGTGCTCTCTATCCTTTCTGGCCTCTCAGGACAAAAGGGGACAGATGTCCCTGAGGTGAGTTGCAACAGGGAAGTGGGTAGTCCAACTCAGTGATCAGAAAATAGGGAAAATGGAGCCAGGTGGTGAGAGGGGACTCCTCAGAGCTGGAATTAGAACAGAACAATATTTAAAGAGAGCTTCGTACTAGGATACTAAAAAGAAGAGTACAGAAAGGTTTTGAGAGGGTTTCTATGAATTGAATGTTATAAAACTATCAAGTTTAGTTTTACCTGGGTTACCATTGGTTTGTGTCTCCTGGCTTAGTATGATACTTTTAAATTTAATATTTTGAGAATTCCATATATAAGTATGCATTTCTATTATTATGATTTCCACTCCTTCCTCTCCAGCCTCTGCTGTGAAAGCTTCACTACCTCCTAGAAACACACACATTCACAATACACACATTTGCATACACAGACACAAACTACGGAGCCCATTTACTGTTGCTTGTATGTACATGTACTTAGGGCTGACCACTTGGGATTGGATAACCTATCAGGAGAGTTGACCATGGAGAAAACTGAACTCCTTCTGTCTGCAGCCGTTCCTTGCCTATAGCTCTTTATCTAGGGTTGCAACTTGATGAGATTCCCCTCATCCAGGTGGGTATGTCAAGTGATATTGCCATTAAGCAGATCCTGTTTAGACAACCACACTGTTGTTGAGATTCTATGAGTAATACTTCCCTGTCCTGCCTAGAAGAGAGCATCTCACAGCAGGCAGCCTAGTCTTCTGCTCCTCACGTTCTTTCTCATCTCTCTTCCATGATTTTTAAGAGGAAAATTCTCTTTCGAAAGCATTCAAGCTTGAACAACAGATTACTAGGTTATATTACCATATCAAACAATTCAACTGCCTATATCAAATATATAGCAAAGTACCAGTATTTAGTATCTGAAACCTGGGCAATGTTCTATAGTGGTGGAGGTCATGGGACCTAGAGGAAAACCTACTAATATTATTTTCGGTTAATCAGCATGGTAACAAACTGCCTTCTAAATACTTATCTTTATACCCATAGTTTGGTGCAGCTGTGAACCCTCACCAGAGAGGTCAGTGTTCAATACACAGACTCAGCTTGGGTCAAAGTGCAGAGGTTATGTGACTGCACAGTGCTCCTCTCAGTGCACAGTCCTCCTCCTATCCAGGTTAAGGAAATGACCTGGGGGTGGGAAAAATGATTGCAAGAGTCACAGGCTGAGGAGGACTAGGGTAAAACATTGCCTTCTGAGCATGTCAGACCTTTGCACTCCCAAACTCACAATGTGTGGCTGCTTCCATGAGACCTGCAAAAAATTAAACCAGAGAAGATAAGAGCACAGAAGAGAAAGATGTTCACGAGACCTTACCCCTATGATGATCGGCTGTTGGTGCTTGGCTACCAGTACTGCTGTCTTTAGGTTTCGTGGTTCATGATGATTGTATGTGCTTTGGTAGATTGGTTTATGCTAATGTGCCTAGGGGCATCACTGCCTGACGTTGGTTAAGTTTTTAAAAAGACATCAAGTTGGAAGGAACACGCTGGAAAGTCTCCGTGAGTTGGAGAAAGGACTGGAGGTAGGGATGATCAGACGCATTGTAGAATTGTATGGATTTCTCAAACAATAGTTTAACAGGGTGTATTTAAAATGCACAGTAGTTTGTTTTCGAGGTATGTGGAGTTAAACGCATGGATCCTCTGATCACCACTGGGTATAGGACTGGATTATGGATGACCTCCAGTCATGTATGGGATAAATGAAAGCACCCGCTGTGGCTTTTTAAACTGGCATTTGTCCATGTGTATTTGAGTTTTACAGAAATAGTCTTTGATCTTCCTGTAAGGGAGTAAAGGTGAAGCAGGTCTAGAAATAAACACAGGTGTTTGTACAAGAAGCCGAGAGCTCTCCGTGCAGGGGAAAGTGTATTTCTCTGGCTTTAGGGATCTTCTATTAGGAAGAATTGAAGCTTGCTCCACTTAGTTTAGGCAAATAAAAGTTTTATTGTGTTAAAATAATATAGGATCAAGAGGGAACAAATACCTCTTGTGGTGTACCTATTCATTTAGAAATATTCTTTTATCTACTATGTGTATAGCATTATACTAAGAATAGTGCAGTGTGTGTGTGTGTGTGTGTGTGTGTGTGTGCAGTGAATGTGGTATGGGTGGAGCTTGTGTGTACAATGTGTGTGTGTGTGTAGCATGCATATTAATGTGTGTATAAGTGAAGTTGTGTGAATATGTGTTGGAAGTGAGACCTACCAAGATGAATGTGTCTACAGTTTATTGGGAAGGGTCCCTAGAATCACTAGTACATTAATTCAGCATCTTCTATGAGTTGTTGATTTCTACTAGACATTTCATAGTTTGCTATCTAATCTCATAAGGCCATATAAAAATTCCATTAACATTTATTTCTTATGCAAAGATTGGCTTTCTATCTTTAAGTCCTATGCCTAAGCTCAAGAACAAATGCAAATCTGAACTAAGGTATTCTTATCTCCAAACCTGGGGAGGGTCAGACTAGCTAACCACAAGTTAAATGAAAGGATGAGTCAGGAATTACAGGCGCATAGAGAAAGGCACAGATTACAGAAAGCAGGAGTTATTCTTAAATGTCCCCTTAATGGGTTTATTGTGTGCCAGGCACCATCCTAAAATGCAAATATTTTCATCCATTTCATCCTCGCAACCAGTTATTCAATGGTGTATGTACTATTACTGCTATTTATGGATGGGAAAAAATGAAACAATTCTGGTTTGTGCGGGTCTTATAAACATCAAGCACTGGACTGAAATCAACAGAGAGCGAGCTAGGGGCAAGCTTTAAAAATCAAATCCAAGGCTGGTAAGTCGGCTCTGTGGCTAAAGGCTCTTGCTGCTAAGTCTGATGACCTGTGTTTCCTCTCCAGAATCCATGCCATAGAAGGGGAAAATTAACTCTGGCAAGTTATCATCCTTCCACATATGGATGTGCCTTGGCAAGCATGTGCAAACATATGTATACACACACACACACACACACACACACACACACACACACACACACACACTAAATAAATAAATAAATAAATAAATAAAATGTAATGAAAAATTAAAAAACTTCCCCTATATTCCGCCTATCTGCCTTACCCTAATGGTAATGTCTGCTATAACTACAGTACACTTAGTACATAAAAAATATAATTGAAAAAAGATTATTAATAGAACTATAATCTTCCTTAGAATATGAACATTTGTTGTCTGCTAATTCCCCCTTTCTGGTCCAAGGACAAGTATACATTGCATAATGCTTTTAGCTATTGTTTCTCCTTGGTCTCAACTAATCTTTGATAAGTTCTTTTCCTTTCATGAACTCGACACTTCAGGGGAACGTTGCTCATTTATTCTGTAAAATATGTCTCACTTTTATCTGCTGGTGTTCTGGCATCATTAGATAATGGCTATGCCTTTTTGGCATGAATAACACCGGAATGATTTTTTTTTTTGCATACTAGTACTTTGTGTACTCCCAAATTATGTTAATCCTCTTAATGTCTAACGTGATGCTGTCTTCAGGTAAGGCCTTTGTGTGGTGATTAAGTCATGAAGGTATGGCCCTATCAAATGTGACCACTTCCCCTTCAGAGAGACCCAAGAAACCTGCCTTGATGCTACTTCCTATGAGGAAACAGTGTGATGAGAACTGTCTGTGAATCAGGAAGTGGATCTTCATGGTTGTCCGTGAACTAGCCAGCTGATCAGACTTGGAATGTCTCATCACTTTCACCTATGACTACCTGGACTCCACACTTGTGAGCAATGGACTTTGGCAATGTTAGTTACCTTGTTCATCACATTTGGTCCTGACACCCCAGAAACGAGGCCACTATTCTGCTCTGTCTAGTATTTGAGGGAGCCCATTGAATGAGTGCATATCGTTGATGCTAAGATCACCCTTGAACACTGGTTGGTATTCTTGAGTATCTCCACTATAAAATGATGATTGTACTTCTTTGTGACTGATAATAACTTAATGGGCATTCAAGGTCTGGAAGGCTATGGATATCCTCTGCTACTCTAAACAGAGATTCTGTTAATAGCCCCTTTTCTGCTCTTGTCCCAGTCAGATTAATTCTTATTAAGTTAGTAGTGCGGGACATGCTCAGATGTCATTCCCTGAAGCAAAGTCAGATGCAATGTCACTGTTATGCTTGTTTTGTTTCGACTCCTGATCTCTTGAAGGCCAGGCTGGCCTCAAATTCACTCAGTAGCCAACAATTCAAGCCTCTTTTTGTCCCTCCCCTACCTGATCCCCTCCTTGTGCCCATCAAAACCTCTCTTTTTTTGGTTATTCTTCTTTTTAGTGAGGAATGAATGATCTCCATGGTTCAAAACAGCTATTCTGGTTCTCAGATTGGACATCTCCAGTGTCCACTGGGAGTAAACATAATTCATCTAAGTTGTCCAAATCCCCATCACACTTCAAGATGGGTCAGATCTTTCTTTTGACCTTCCATGGTCAGTCTTCAGAGATTAGGAGATGATTAATCTTCTAATAACCAGAGGGAACACTTGGTGAAGATTTTAATGCAAGCTTTCAGTATAAGGTCTACAGGAGAGGGGATTGCAAAGGCAAACAGGTCCTCGCTAAGCCCCAAGGTAGAAGTAGCCTTAATTCAGATAATTTTTTAAATTATAACTCAGTTTTGGCCTATTTTTCCAAATTGGACCCATATCTGAATGTTGTCTCATTATTTAAATAGAATATATCCTAAGTTTGAAGAGCATTTGTGTATGTATATGCATGTGCATGTCAGTGTGCTTATATGTGTGTGTGTGCTTGTGTGTATGTATGTGTGCATGCGTGTGTGTGTGTGTATGTGTGTGTGTGTGTGTGTGTGTGTGTGTGTGTGTGTGTGCGTGTGTGAGAAAAGGGTTTATTTGACTCACACTTCCATATCACAGGCCATCCTTGGGGACGGCAGGACAAAGGATCTCAAGCATGGCAACAATCTGGAGGGAGGTGCTCATGCATAGGCCATGGAGGGGTGCTGCTTGCTGGCTTGCTCCTCATCCTGTTCTCATATTGAACTTAAGACCACCAGCCCATAATAGGCAGAGCTTTCCTGCAACCTGATCTTATGGGGACATTTTCTTAATTTAGGTTCCTTCCTCTTAGATGACTTTAGCTTGTGTCAAGTTGACATTAGACTATCAGACTCTGGGAACAGGATTGTTTACCTTTATACCAAGAAGATTGGGAAAGCATCAGAAACCACATGTTGTCTGTGACCAGGCAGCCTCCAAGGGCTTCATGCTCTAAGATTTAAGTCCTTATGATATTTTTCTAAACCAGAGAAGCACATCAACAAGGCTTAAAGTGGTTCCATGGGTGCTAAGTATGTCTGACACAGGACTTCAAGTGTACTTTCCCCCATTGAGGAGCAGAAAAATCATCACTCTAAAAGTTGAAGGCACAAGCACGAGACAGAAAGAGACAGAAGACTAAACAATTATGATGCTTTTTATATGGTAAAAAAAATATAAAACCAAAACTAAATAGACTTATTTAACCAGTAGTCTCTAAAGTAGAATATGCACAAGATTGTTTAGTAGGATATAAGAAAAAATATTGGCAGCCTTTTAAAGGTTGATTATTTATACATGGCTTAATTATATATTTGTATAAAATAGAACTGTGTCCATTACAAGTATACATGTCTGCTGATACATACCACATCTAGTTTTTTGTTGCATGGTCTGGAGACTTGTAGAACTGAACTCTCCACGAATGGGTATTAAACACATCTCTCTGTAGAAGAAAGACACTTCTCTTTCGGAGCTCCAGACAGTTCAGACTTTGTCTCCCTCACATAGACTTTGTCTTGTAGCATATGCCCTATTCAGCACACAGGGCTTTCAAAACATTTACTCTTTATTTAAATATTTATTAATATGAACAGTAGGAGACAGATTGGACCTTGATCATTTATATATGTATTTAAATGGGGAAAAAAAAAACATGACTCTGTGATCACCAGGAAGTATAAGGGACAGGACCCGGCTGTTAGAATCACACTTCTTTAGAATCATTGTTAAAAGCAGTCATGTTCTTGTATCTCCTGCACTGGGTTACACGTTCCTCTGGCCCTGGAACTGAGTCATGTAGGCCCTCTACATGTGCATTGCTATGTTCAGTAGATGGTCAATGACTGTTGAACTCATGAACTTGGAAGGCAGAGGGCTTGATGTCACCAATAGAAGGCAGAGTTCAGGACTTGGGGGTAGGCTCTGGGGTAGAACTTAGGGAGAAGTGATGGTACAGGGTAATTTATGTTTTCTGACAAAGATCATTTAGACTGGATTATTATCTCTTTTAGATCCTGCATTCTTGTCCACATGAGGGCATGTTGCCACTCAGAGTTGGAATGTAAATTCATGATTCTCTAAATAACATCCCCACTCCCTCTTCTAAATTCACTCATGTGGGATTATTAGATTTCTTACAAACTTGAGCTGTATACAGCTCTGAAGGGGTGTAAATTGGCTTGGAAATGAGCAAGTTCTGATTTTTTTTTTTTTGCCTCAAATGTATTCTGCTGGATTTTTGTAAAATATATATTCAATCACCTGGCACTTTTTTTTTCTAGAACTTACAATATTAAAAGGAACTGTTCCATGCCTTGGTGGTACACCAACGAACAAGAAAATATCCTCTGCCAGTCTAGTAGAGAAGACATCGTACATAAGCCACAGTTCTGTAGGTTTTCCTCGTAACTCTAAGTGCAATCTAAATCTGGTGGCTTCATAAGGCTGTGGAGAGGCTTTGTCTCAAGGAGCTACTTAGTGATGGTCTTTCTGGGCCAGGCATACAAAGAGCTGTGATGTAGCAAGCACAAAGCCGTTCAGGTTGGAGCAGCTTAGAAAGGACAGCAGCGGTGTCAAGAAGCTGAAAAGAACCATCTGAATAGAACCAAATGAGAGGGAAGTCAGAGAAAGGCACTGAAAGGGAGGTTTGTCTCCTGCAGGCTTCTGTTTGCATCTGAAGAAATAAGAAGACTCAGAATCACCAAGGACCCTTCTGGATTTGAAGCCAGGCCCAGAGCCCCAGCTGCCTGTCTCTACGTAAAAATGTCCAGGTTCCTTGCCTATTAAAAACGCCCTGACATGTAAGATGACATCTAGTTTTTCGTCATGTTGCCCTAGGGATTAGAACTGGGGCAAAGGGGAGTTGGGATGTTATTTGTGTAAATAAATAGTAATGTGTTCTGAAACTTCATGCGGGTGTAGAGTAGAATATTAATAAGCACAGATGGTTTGCACAAGCTGATTTGCTTAAAAAAAATTAAACTAGCATTCTGAGTGCTTTTTGGAGAGTAGACTTAGAAGAGAGAAGCCAGAAGCAGGAAACCAACTAGCAAAACTGTGGTAGGAGTTCATGTTGGTGTCTCAGAGGTAGCAACACACCTTAGAGCATTCAAGGTGTGCTCTGGTGATAAAGGAGAGAGACTTAGTGGATGGGATGACAGGAAGAGAAGGTAAAAGCTGACCCTGGAGTTTGGCTTGAGAAACTGGATGAATGATGGGTCTCTATCAAAGATGGAGATGTCTAAAAAGGGCAGGGGATGAGGAGCTGGGCTGAGAACAGAAGGAAGAGCAGAGTTCTTGGACTGAAGGTGGGTCTTAGTAGGATGCTTTCCCAGCATGAGAGAGCTCCTGCGGTTGAACCCCAGCACTGCATAAAACTAGGTATGGTGGCACATGTCTATTATACCAGCACTGGGAATTAGGGGCAGGAAGAGCTCAAGTTCAAGTCCTTGACTGTGCAGTGATTTCAGACTGGTCTACGTGGCCTCCATCTCAAAGAAACAAGACAGCAAGTTAAAAGAAAAATAGTCCTCAGACGGCTAACATGTTAAGTATTAACCAGTTAAATGTTCAGCAACATGAACACATATATTATAGCTGTCCCATATAGTTATTATTGAATCCAGAACATGGTTTTGTTGTTGTCCTTGTCTGTTTGTTTGTTGTTTGTTTGTTTTAAGGACTCGAAGTTGCCTTTCTGTCTGCATTGTAGAAGGATTCCTGTTTTCTTAAGAAAGATCTGAGTTATGTAGCTCTCCTCCGCTTGCCTGTCCTCTCCTCCAATTCCTTACTCTAAGATTATCTTTTTTTTTTTTTCATTGTATGTATGTGAATGCACTGTCGCTATCCACAGAGACACCAGAAGAGGGCGTCGGATCCCATTACAGATGGTTGTGAGCCTCCATGTGGTTGCTGGGAATGTTTCCTTTGGGAAAGCAGTCAGTGCTCTTAACCACTGAGCCATCTCCAAGCCTTCATCTCCTTGGTCACTGTCCACTCCAGAAAATTTGGGAAGAGAAAGAAAGTGAGAGGAGAGAGAAAGAGAGAAGAGAGGTTTATGCAATCAAAGTGAACGTCCGAAGGAAAGGATGCTGTTCCCAGCTCTGAAATTTCCACCTAACGTCTGCCAATTGTCCTTGTCATCATCTTCATTGTTATTTTATTTGCTTTTAGGCAAAGGGTCTGGCACAGATCCACTTTCCATTGCCCTTATTAGGCTTCCTACCTTAACTTTTAGTTAAAGCGTTAATGGTCCTGAGGACTGGCTTGTGATCTTGAGTTTTGCAAAGTCCTTCTCCATCTGGTTTCATCTATGCATCTTCATGTTGCCGTGAGCGACACCATGCTCCTCGATGCATTATCAGGGAGCCTGTGATTTTGATTGGTTCTGTTACCAAAATATTTACTTTGGACCTTTGATTCAGATCACATCTTACAGAAAAAGAATATACAGTACATAGTTCCTCTTTTTTTAAACCAAATTATCTGTACCAAAACCTTGGCTTTATCGCTTACCAGTTATGTGGTCATGATCACTGCACCTGAGTTCTTTAACTGATATTCTGATGATGGTGCCCACTTGTACAGGCTATTACAAAATTCAAATTTAGCCCAAGAAGATCTCTGGTTTATTTTCTTGTGTGATTCTTTTTTTTTTTTTTGATTTGCAAGCCTTTTTACATTAACGTTTATAATATGTTTTCGAAAGAGAAACTCTTTGTACATGTTGGTACTAAAGATATTTGGATACTGAAGCAAAATGAGAATTCCTAATTGGTACAAGTAAAATAATATGGAAGTTAGTTCCTTGTAAACAAATTTAGTCATGTGTCAGGGTCTCTTTCTTCTCCTGTAAAATCATACATGAATCTCTAGGACCAGGGGACATCCTTAAGTGGAGAACTTCTGTAGATGGCTCCTATTTTTCTCCTTGACCAAGTAGGTGAGTTTTTCTGTTTCATTCATTGGACCATCACCATAGCACCCATACTGTGGTCTCAAGTAACACAGTCCTCCATTTCCTGAAGTTTAATGATGTCTCCTACCCAGGTATGTGGAATACATGTGCTGTCTCTTAGCCACACCCTTTCTTCAGACCATCCTCCCATTCTAAGTCCTTATTTCTCAGAGCAGTAGTCCCCTCCACTCCAGTCTCTATTTTTTTTTTTTCCGGAGCTGGGGACCGAACCCAGGGCCTTGCGCTTGCTAGGTAAGCACTCTACCACTGAGCTAAATCCCCAACCCCTCACTCCAGCCTCTATTAACCTTCCTTTCCTCTGAAAGTTCGTCCCTGTGTCTCATGGGTTCGTAGAAACACAGTGATTTCTAGACAATGTATGACAGGGTTGATTGGGTGAAAAACAGTTCTGTGAAGAGGCCGTACAAAAAGCACAAAAGCCACAAAAGCCCTCCAACGGCTAGGGAACCATTTTCTCCACCCGACAGCAGCACCAGACCCTCAGGTCCCACCCATGACCACCCTTGAGAAGCAGTGTCTGGGGATATTCTGTTTCCTCAGGGAAACCTCTAAAGGTAGACCGCTACACCAAGATTCCCGTTTTTAGAGTACCGTTAGCAGGGGAGGAATCCTGTCTAAAAGCAGTCGATTGAATAATTCTAATCCTTTAAAAGCTAATAAATAAATAATTAAATAAATGAAGAGCCGTCTGCTCCTCTACAGAGAGAATCGAGCCTCGTTACCTTCTTTGAATGGAAAATGCATCTGTGCATCCTCACGACTTAAAGCCAAGGAAAATGCATGCAGTTACTTAACTCACCCTACCTCATCTTATTAAAGTTGAATACCATTATTTTACTACCTGTCTTGTAAAAGCAGTGCATACCTGGCTCACAGCGGTCAATACATGCTTGCTATTACTGCTCTATCACTGTGATCATTCTCTCCATCCTGCTTTGGAATATACTAGAGGGATCAGAATCCCCCAAAGTGTGCTTGCTCAAGGCGCGGTGGTATGTGGTGCATGGGGTGGGTTGTGGTGGAGTACGGGGTGTGTGTGTGTGTGTGTGTGTGTGTGTGTGTGTGTGTGTGTGTGTGTGTGTGTGTGTGCTGTATGCTGTGTCCAGCCTCAGAGAATCCTCAGGTTGGCAGAAGCATTACCGCCATCTGCTGCTGAGTTTAGCCTACTGCTATTTGCAGGAAACAACCCTCAGGGGAAGAATGTTAATCAATCCTTCCCCTACAACATGCCTGTGGGCTACTTCTAATCTCGCCTGTCACGGAAAAGGCCAAGCATGCTGCTGTTTAGATTCACAGTGACCTGGATAACAAAGATGACTGCTCCAGCTACCCGGGAAGGGGACTGAGGAGCTCAGGAAAATGCCCTTGCACCCAGGCGTGGAGGAGCTGGGGCAGAGAAGCAAAGGAGACTTCGATAGGCTGCTGGGCTCCTAGGGGCTCCCCCACCTATGCTTCTTGATGTTCTGATCATAACAGCAGAACTGACTCCTTTGTTTCGGGAAAAGATCTATCTGTATTGGCCTGAGGCAGACTTCACCCCTCCCACATTCATCAGGAATCCTTTGCTTCCTCGCCGCGCCCATCCGTGGACGTCCAGGGAGCTGGCAGAAACCTGGCGGGGCTGTCAACTGCGGTGATGGGTGACGCCAAGTGAGCAGCCGCGGGCGCCCGCCCTCCTAGCACTTCCTGCCGCGCTGGCTGGTGGTGCGGGCTCGATGGCGCGCACCTCTGCCCCCTCGTGGCAAGTGCAAGCATCGCGGTTTCGCAGACAGCACAGCCGACCCGCACCCGGGGCGGGGACAGTGGAGTGTTTTTCAAAGGGATTTTTTTTTTTTTCTGTCTCCATTCAACTCCTGGGATCACAAAACGGGTTTCCGGGTTCACTCAGTTACTTATTAATGAAAGAAGTGAGGAGGGGTAAGGGGGATAGAGAGAAGAAAGGAGACTGTAAAAGCATGTTTGAGGTGAGGAAAGAAAAGAATAGGAAAAATGAACGATATTAAGAAGGGAGAGAGGCAAGGTGACAGTGACGAGAGACTGGAGTGACAGCAGAGGTTGTGGGAAGAATACAAGGCGCAACAGTTTGGGGCAGGGGTGGGGTGGGGGTGGGGCAGCTTCCGCTGAAGAAAAGAAGGGCGTGACATCCGGGAGAGGGGTAAAGGCTCATTTTGATGAAGTGAACCCTGTGAACATTTCAATAAGCCGCTCTCCTAGTTTACATCCCATTTTGGTTGACAGCTGCTGAAAATGAGTTTCCATCTTTCTGTCTTGTTTTAATATTCTCTTGTATCCCACATCACTGAGATCATTAGAGGCAGAAAACAATTATGTCATCCATCCCTGTGCCTGATAGAATCCTCCCGGCGCATGCTGGCTTATTAACTCCAGCCTTTCCCAGCCACTGCCGGGCCACATCTTTTTGTTGTTGTTCTGATTCATGCACAGTCACACGCACTCTCCCCTCTCCGCTGTCCTCTATGGACTCACGGACCCTTTGGGAAATAGAAGTGTAGCGGCAAAGAATCCAATTGCATGTGACGAATACTTTTCCAAGGCGTCTGCCACCTATTTGTCAACAACAACAAAAAAGTAAAGCTAACCTGTAAAGGCCACAGGGAGCCCCAAAAATCGCTTTGTTGGAGTCACATCTGTAACCCCTAACTCCTCTCCTTTGTCTTCTTTAAAAACAACAAAGGGAGGGAGATTTTGCTGGGTCTGTGTTGGCCTGATCTCCACACAAGCTGTAGAAAAGGTTGAAAGGAATTTTCTAGACACCAGCCTTAGTCACTACTATTTTGCCAACACTGCTGAATTTGGTTCCAAAATTGGAGAGGAAGGTCACATTTCAAAAGCCTGGAGAGGATGATAAAAACTGTTTTGGCAGGAGATTAATCATTGCAGATGGGTGTGGGCAGTGATGCCCAAACTCATTTACCATAACAAATGGTTTCATGAAAATGTTTTGGTCAATACGGCTTATTTTACCACATTGTGGGCTGGTTGCAGGGGTGGAATGGGCATCTCCTGAATCAGTGTTAGCAAGATTCTTTCCGAGGCAACTCTCAGGGAGTAAGTGTCCGTCTGGATCATGGCAAGGATACCTGAAGATAGAAATTTAGCTTGGAGACGAGCCAGTTTTCATTGCCGTCAATGGATTGTGTTGCAGAAAAAGCACCATAAAAGGGAAAAAAAATACTTTGGGAATCTGAAAATACAACAAACAAACAACCCCCCCCTAAAAAACCCCCAAAACAAACAAAAGCTAAAAACAACGAAGGCTGAAAGTCACTGAGGTGTCTAGGTGTCTAAGTGTCTATCGTCTTAGTTTCGCTTGGGGTCTCTGTCCTTTGGTGCTGGTGGCTAATTTTATAGCAGATCTGCATCTGAGTTTTCCATTGTCCAGGGTGCTGGTACAGTCTTGATGTTTCTTTGTTTCTTCCTCTTGTCTAAGGAGAACAGTCAGTTTGGGTCAGGGTCCCTTTTATTTTTTTCTTTCTGCTTATCTCCTCCCCTTGGACCAGAGTTTCAGGCGGATGTGAGCTGACTGTGGTGTTGTGTAGGTGCTATAACTAGAGTCCTTTTGGAAGAACAACTTGTGCTTAACCTCTGAGCCCTCTCTTTAGCCTCTTAGCCCATGCTTATAGTTTCCTCCTCAGTTCCCTCTTTAGAGGTTCGACCTCCTCCCTCCAAATGCACTGACGTGCACACAAAGGCACCGGAGGTTAAGGTTTTGACATATAAATAGTAGAGGGTGCAGTCTGTTAGCATCACTCTCTAAGCATGGTCACATGAGTTATTGGGCATTTGCTTTCCAGATTTCACAAGGATAGAGAAGTCTGCAGCGGGGAAAGAAAACAAAAAAAAACAACAACAACAACAACAAAAAAAAAAAACAAAACAAAAAAAACAAAAACAAAAAACCCAAAACGTCATTAGACACAAAAGATCCAGTAGGTCTGGGGTTACACCATGCAGATGGCTGTGTCACCTCAAATAAGAGTTTTTTGAGACTTTGTTCCCTCAACTGGGAAACAGACTAACTGCTACTGCTCCGCCATGGATTGTCTGCGAATTTAATCTTGCATGGATGCCTACGACAGTTAGTTAGAAGCCACTGTGTAAACTACCTGCTCTGCTTCACTGAATCTTCTTCCCACAGTTTATCTTCCAAGTGGTAGATTCCCCTCCTGCTTAGAGTCAGTGGAGTGGAGGGGGCATTGATGTACATCTGGGTTCCATTCCATCCACCCTGTGCTGCTGCAACAGAGTAACACAAAGGTCTGATCCACAGAAAACCTTGGCCTCTGTTTCTGGGGTGAGAATCAAAACTGGAGTCCCTGCTCATGTCTGACACTGAGCTATTCTTAAGACACAATCGCCACAGTTTTGGACCTGTATATACTGTTGTCTGAGGGTTAAGTTCTCAAACCATGTTTTAAGGGCAACACATTCAAATCACCCTGGGCAGTGGATAAAATCCTGAGTGCACAATGGATCCAGACACAGACATGTCAAGGATCCCAGCACCTCAGACCTATGGAAATGGCAAAGCCTTCCTTCCCCAAGCGTGGCTCAACATAGTGAAGCCTTTGTCTGCTCCAAGTGTGAATGTCCACGTAGGTTTCGGTGTTCAGTCTCTATCCCTCCTACTTTCAGGGAAAGGGCTTTACTGATGGACCCCTCTCCACTGCAGCCCAATAGTTGATTTAAGTCAGTTTTCAGAAGTTGTAGAGCCCTGCGTCTCTGTGACTCAGGCAGTCCACACTCTCTTTGCTTGGCAGATTTCTCATCTCATCCCCATTAGAGCTAATCCTTCACATGAGTCATGGCTGTGTCTTTCATAGAAAGTGTTGATGGGCTACCTCACTTTTGGTTTTTGAACGTTCTCTTGAACTTGAAATCGAAGTAAGTAACTGACCAAGAGGCTGAAATAAGTACTCATCCTTGCTCACCACAGTATCGCAGCACTCAGAAGAGCACTGGAAATATTTCACGGACCAGAAATATGTGACTTAGGAATGACAGAATGGATAGTGTCTTAACAGGATGCTAGCCAGTGCTAGCCAATGCTCTAAACCCGTTTTCCGTGATAGGAGGTAAGTGAGAAAAATTCTGGCGGAAGACAACGTAGATCTGAAAGGCAAATAGAACCAACCAACGAAACCAAAACCAACTAACCAAAGCAAACCAAACCAAACCAAACCAAACCTAACCAAACCAAACCAAACCAAACCAAACCAAACCAAACCAAACCAAACCTAACCAAACCAAACCAAACCAAAGCAAAAACAAACACAAACAAAACCCCACAACTCTACTAGCATTGAGGGGTGTGTGTGTGTGTGTGTGTGTGTGTGAGAGAGAGAGAGAGAGAGAGAGAGAGAGAGAGAGAGAGAGAGAAGAGGAGAGGTGAAGAGACCGAGGAAAAGAGGGAAATGAACTCAGAATAAATGTTTTTTTCTGGGAAAGAGGGATGGTTAAGGTACTATATGTGGCAAGGGATTTGAAAAATCTTCTTTGTGTTCAAGGAGAGGTTTCAGGACATCAGACCTTAGTAACCCCAATCGCTTCTCCATTCAGTTCCTGACAAAGTCTGGTTGGCCAGATAGCAAGGTCTGTGAAAGGGTCATGAAAATATTGACATATATCGATGTTAACCAAACCAATATTGTCTGTCTCTTGGAAGATAAAATCTCCATGAGGCAGGAGCTCGCTGGAGAAAGTAACTGGATGTGAATGTTGCCTGGTCCTCAGGTATCCCTTACCTGGGGGTTTGAAGATGAGTGAGCAAATGTTTGGAGACAGAGTGCTTTGCATCTCTGTAGTCTGGTTTCTCAAGACTTTCTCCTCACCTCCCATTGAAGGACTCCCTCACTACCACAGCTTTTCAAGTTGAGTCTCCCATGAGCTACAGTGTTTCTACTCCATTGTCCACAGCCAGAGGAGGATTAGTAGCATCCTCATCTCTATACCCGCATGCCTGCCTGGGTTTAGCTGCACTGTAACTCATGCGATAACATTTTAGGATATTTCTTTTTCCAAAATGGATGACACACTTAGCAAATGTTACAAATACAGGAGGTTTTAAGTAGGACTAAATGCAACAGTTAATGCTAATGAGTCTGCTGTTAGCGTGTAATATTCTTGCCGTTATAAAATCACGCATCACTGAATGTGGGACCTCAGTTTGTTCAACAGATGCCGGCCTTAATGGCCACATTCTTTTCCCATGGATAAGTTAGCTTTAGTTAAATGTACCATTAAAAATAACCATTTAAAATGTTAATGGGAACTATGACTGTAACCACCGGGAATTTCTGTTTTAACCTCTGCCTCATTATTTCATAGTTTCAGAAGGTCTCTGAGAAGGTGAGGAGCATGTTTCCCATGCAGTGCTTCACGTGAGAAAGGCGATATGTCTTCAGAACGCACGGGCCTGTGCTCTGAACACTGACTGTGTTTGGACACTTGTTTTCCTTTGTTCTCTTCTCCTGTGCATTCGGGATGTGAGGAGGCAGCATCGGCTAATTGGGATTCTTGGTTTCTTCAATCTTGATAGTGGTACCATTACCCTACCGTGCGTTGTGATTGAGGGAAGGAAACACCATGGTGTTGTTACATGGAATAAGAAACCTGCTAAAACAGGAAGTCTGGCTCGGGCTTGAGTTCTCTCTGAAAAATGGGATTTGTTAAAATAAATGTCTTTCTAGGCTGTGTCAGTCGTTACCCTCAAGGCACGCAGTGAACGCTGCAGAATGTGGGGTGCACAGCAAGAGAGAGGAGAGGCTCCCTCACCCCCCTCGTCTGACTGATAGCCCAGGCACCTCTGTAGTGGGCTGGGTCTGTGGAAAGGTGAAGTGGCGGGAGGAATTATAAGGCATTCTTTCTTCCTCTTTCCTTCCTCCCATTTCTCCCCTCCTTTCCCTTCTTTCTATGTTCGTTTTGATATGATATTATTTAGCCTAGGCTGGCCTTATAGTCACTGTGTACCAAACTCCTGATCCTCTTACCTCCCGTTCCCAATAGACTGACAGAGTAGGCTTCTCGGAGACATTTTCAAGTGTACAATCCAAGTGTTTTTACACAGAGGCAATGCCCCCCCCAACCTGGAAGGAATTCTTTGTCTCTTGATTATGAGATTTTTATTCTGTTTGGTTTCTGTCATTTAAGAATTTTCCCAGCTCCTCTTCTTTCCTCTGCCATCATTGTGCACAGTACTCCTGATTCGGCTTCTCGCCACGTCTTCTCACAAGACTTTCAGAATCAAGTGATTCCTGGCCAAGAAACAAAACCGAAATCATCCTATTCCTCAGTGGATTTGGGTGAAAACTGGTAACAAAATCAGGTACAACTCTAAGAGAAGTCACTGGAGGAGAATGAAGATGGGTCTGTAAGGATCCACACAAGACTGAGGGTTTATACTGAATTGTGGTGATCAATCAGTCCTACAGGGTGGATTTCAACATTTTTAACTTGGAGACTTGCTTGTGTCTAAATAAGGCTATTTGTCCAGTAATGAAATTTAGAGCTTTTCAAAAAATAAAAAAGGATTTGCTCAAATGTTACTCAAAGTCCCTATAATCTCCTGATGTAGTATAGACCCTTAGCCTGTTTCTTATTAAGAATTTAAAATAAACCTCCATAGTGTGGGTTGTGCTAATTGTCTAAGAGCTAAAAGATAATGAGAACAGAGAGGCCTGTTCTTAGTCCAAGGATCTAGAGACTGACTTGCTACTATGAGGGACTCTGGGTAGAATCCCTATTGGTGGCTGAGACTGTCCTGTGTTGGCCTGGTAGCATCATGTGATTCACACAGGAGCTGCTCTAGTCTGTAGTCTCAGTTTCCCTTCATCTAATATTTTCTTCATTCCTGAATTTCTAGTCAGGGTCACTTCTGGTATTTGAGCATCCTTGAGAAATTGTCTATTTTTGGTAGACAGCAACTCAGAGGTTTTCTTTGTTTTTGTTTGGGAAATAAGAGCTTTTGCCAGAAAGAAGCCAGAAGCTTTTCGGCGTGGGTGGCAGGCAAGGGTAAAGAGGGAGACCCAGAATGATATAAAGAGAAAATAACTAAAGTTTTACTTTGCCTTAGAGAAAATAAATAAACAAACATCAAGATTTTGACAACTCAAGAACTAGTTAACAGAGCCCTCTGGAGAAAGGTCGGATTTGAGAAAGTTGAGGCAACATCTCCCAACATGTGTTCTAGGACATAATTCCTAGCTCTGAGACCTTCATCAACTTGTTATCCTTCGATCAGAGCCGAGCTTTAAGGGCAAAAGGAAATAATTTAAGAATCAAAGTGGAGAGACGGCTTTGGGCTCTTAATATTGATGGATTACGGCTTCCTGTGTTTTCCATGTGTTCTGTAGGTGAGGGAAGGATCAATCTTTTGTTTCATAGCCGTGGACTCAGGAATCTCCTACAGCGATAAATGACAGAGGCTGACAACAGGTACCAGACTTGTGGGAGGGGCTGAACAATATTTGTTGGCACCTTGACAATCGTTTGTTAAGCTCAAACCATGGATTTAGCATCAGGTTAAGACTAAGAGGATCACAAAGTTGAGGAAGACCAGCCCCTTGGCTGGGAGATGAGGTTCACAGACTCCCCTGACCCTCAGTTCTCCCAGGCTGAGTTAAACTTGCTTTAAAACGGGTGCGTGTAAAGGTAGTGTTATGACAAATTTCCTTTGAGCCTATAGTGATCACGAAGATTCAGGAAGGTGCTAGCTTTCAAACCCTGATGCTTCTGCGTATTAAAGGATATAAAACCTCAGATCATCTGAGAAAATGTAAACACTTCAAATGAGTTTTGTAAAAGTGGGTAATACAAGTTTGTTTGTTTGTTTGTTTGTTTGTTTGTTTTTGAGGCTGACTGGTCTCTGCTTTCAGGCCCTGGATTCTTTCGGATCTTCCTCGTGACAGTTGTTCTTTTCTTTGTTACTGATATTGGATCTTTTGGAACACACCTGATGGTTTATCTTAATAGGTATCTCATCTGGAGGATAGCCATGCTAGAATGCTCAAGTCTAGAACTGAGGTAACTAGGCCAGTATCATTGTGGGTACCAGTACCAGCTTGACCTCTGGACCACAGAAAGTAGTTGGAGGTTGAATTTCGGCATGTCAGACGTCAGAGAGCAGTCTCCTACACCTATGCAATGAACTCTCCAAGGATCAACAACAGTTACTACATTTCGCATAAGCAAAACTCAGTTGACTTCCACAGGTTGAAACTACGCCCATGTGTTAGGAGAGTAATGCTTCCTCACACCATGAGCAGAGCCCACGTACCTTCATATGCAGGATCCCCCAGACCTCCCCTTTGACTGTTTCTGTGTGTAATCTTTTGCAATACTGAAATCCAGAGCTAAGGGTTCCTTCAAGTCCTTCCTGCACACTACGGAGCCTGGAGATTCTGTCAGAACCACTGGTCACCCAGTGTGATGCTGTCAGTGGAGCACAGATTAAGGCTGTCATCGCCTCTCACGCTTCTAGCCGGTGGGTGACCCTGAGGAGGCATCCTTGTTGGAGTACTGAATCTTTAACCCTGACTTTGATGAACACATTGTAGAAGGTCATTTTATGATTTTTTTTAAAAAAAGAATAAAATTCAGATATGTAGAGGCTGCGTCTCTCTGCTGCCTTCTCGAACCAGAAGGCAGAAGAAAAAGTTTTTTGTATTTGTTTTTGTGTTTTTTCCCTCTGAGATCTGTTTTGTTTTATGGGGGCTAAGCATCAGGGTTCAACCCTTCCTACATCCCCCTGTGAAGGAGCAAAGTTAGGATCCATGCTCCTGAATGGTTTTGAGACCCGATTGGATCCCTAAAGGTAAACTATGAACCCTCTTGGTCATTTTAATAAACAGTGAATTAGCTACCCTCCATTTTAATTCAACTGTGAACTGTCTGGTTCTTCTTTTTTCTCTTGCTAGTTTCTGTCTGGCCTGGGGCAATGCTACAAGGACGCTGTGAAGACCGTGACTATTTCCTGAAGCAAGAGTGGAGTGCATACTGGATTTTCATAAGTAGAACTAATGGACGACTTTGGGAGGCCACTTGGGGTCTCATTCAAGCTAACCCTGAAAGACAACTCCAGACATGGAGCTGTTAACCAAAGGACATGATGCCCTCTCGAGGTCGCAACCCAAAGACCAACTGGAGTTCTCCTTCAGGAGCTGTTCAATGCCTCTCTCCTCTCCCTGCAGCTCCTCTCTGGGTAATTTGCTCATACTTTTCTCATTATCCCTAAAGGAAGACAGAGGAAAACCAATACCATTGGTTCTCTTCGTTTTTATCTTAAGGGAAGAAAATTATGGTAAACAGTGCATTCGCTTCTGCAGAGGAAGCGTTGTCAGGAAGCCTTGCAGCCATTTTCCGGTATTTTGTCTACCTCTCCTAGCCTTGCTGTTTGCTGCTATTCTTGGCTCCATTTCTGGAGCCGTTCACCAAAGCCTTCAAGAGACAGGGCAGCCAACCGCAAGATCACTTGGACTCAGGTCAACCAAGACACATCTCCTTTTCACGTTTATTTCATTTTGTTTTAAGGTCACAGAAGAGCAGAGCATTCATACGTGTAAAGTAACAGAAGAGAGAACCAGAATTTAAATACATTTAAAATGGAAAAAAAAAGAGGCTTTTCTTTCATTTTAATTTTTTTTACACACATCGCTTTTTTTTTTTGTTTTTTTGTTTTTTTTGTTTTTTGTTTTTTAAACTTTTCCTTCACAGAGCTAGTATTCAGGGAAAAAATATCCACCCAATAAACAAAAATAAAGGAACTTGAGCGGCAAAACAATCGAACCAAAAAATGGCCATGTTTTTATATCATCAAGGGAAGATCAGTTCATGTCTACAGGGCTGGAAAAAGGAATATATTTTATATATATATTTATATGTATATAACACTGTTAATGAGGAGACGTTTAACCAAGAACAGGATTTATACAACCTTCAGGAGAGCGAATGGAAGGGGACGGGTGAAGCAGGGGTGGGGAGAAGTGGGAGGTATCCTTCCCTCCCCTTTTTATTTCCTCCCTTTATCCTCCCCCCTCCCAGCAAATACTTATGGAGCAGAAGGTGGTCAACGTTCACCAGAACAAACCATAATCGTGTTCTGGTGAAGAGCAAAGACTTAGGTAAGGGAGTTCAAAAGAGGCTTCTGACGGACAGCGAGGGGTTCTGTGGTACGCCAGGAAGCTAGCTCCATGGGTTTTTTCATTTGCAAGAAGCAGATTTTTTTTTTTTTAACCGTGCCTAGATATTACAAAGGGAGGTTTTGTGCTGGGAAGAATGTAGCCGTAGGGTGGACTCAGAAGCACCATCCAAAGCGCTGTGCCTAGGGAAGATGGATGAGCTTGGGGAGTTGTTTGGTGGGTGGGTCTCTCTCCCAATTACAGTGTCCAGGGTACCTTAAGCACACAGTATCCTCATCTAAACAGTGATCCTAAATCTGGAGGTGATGAATGAGTGAACTCTGCTCTTCGGTGTCCAGGAGAGCCCTATTCCTTGTGCTCTTTGGGGAGATTCATGAAAAAGGTGACCGGACAAGGTGTTAAGCTGAATGTTGGAGACAGAATGGGATGAAGAAGTGGGACCTACGCTGTCTGCTCAGTACGTGGCCCAACAGAACAATCCCTCGTTTACCGCTCCGGCAACTCTTCTTGTTTGACCCCCCTTTCTGGAAACTTAACTTTCACATTTGGTTCTAGCTTTTACAACTCTCACTCTCTTTCAACCTTGCCTCCCCGATAGGCTTTTGTGTCCTGTTTCGCTCATAGCTGCTTTTAAACTGAACCAATTCAATCTGTTTAAAAAAAAAAAAAAAAAAAAAAAAAAAAAAAAAAAAAAAGAGGCCTCTCTCTAAGTACTTGGTCGATTTCACAGCCTATTTCTTAGTCAAGTTTCAAGAAACTTCTGTAAGAAACTCCTTCCCTTGCCTGTTTCTCACACAACAGCCTTTTTGAACTTGCTTAGGACCAGCCGAGAACGCCCAGTGACTCGCATTTACCGTAATGAAGCACTTGGCCAAGAATAAGAGAAAGCTGATGTTTCCTCTCACATGCGCAACTTCCTCATTTATTACGTCCATAATGTCCAATCTGGCCATTTTCCTTCCTATGAAAGGCTATTAGGCGACCGTTCAACTGTTACATTTCCCAATATTACGAACAAGAAAGCCATCTCAGCTATTTTGATGCCCTCACTTTAATATGAAAATGTCCTTCCTCTATATCTCTAAGAAATTTTGCTCAGAAAAGAAATACAGAAGGGGTCCAAAGCCCCTGTGTTCTAGAAAGTGCTAAGTTGTAGAGATGGGGTGGGGGAATAGGCTTAGAGAAAAACCAGACACCAGCAAATGGCTCTGTGTGGGCCCTTGCGTGGGTGGCAGCATTTAATGAATTTTAATTCATATTCAGAATCAGAGAGTTTAGAGGTGGGAGAGACCATGAAGTGTCATTTCGTTTCTAGACTTTCCAGATGAGAGAACTAAAATTCCAGGAATGGGAAATAAATTGCCAGTGACAGCATCACGTGGCTTTTTTTGCGTGGCGAGATCCAAAGCAACAATCCTATTTTCCTGACTCCAATCCTGATAACACCTTTCATGTTACAGGTGCCTTTTGGCCTCAGTAGATAAATGTAAGCCTCAGTGTGACCAGATTTCTTCCTACAATAGTTTGGTAGAACATTTATATAATCTCTTTTGATGAATCTATCAGTTGTTTTGATTAGAGTAAAGGTATATGGGACACTTAAATCAGCAGGTACTTCAGAAAGGCTAAGAGAATACACCTGTGACACTCTATTCAAATGACTTACTTAAAACCCACAGGCATGTAGATACACAAGGCTGCCAGAGAAAATAGTAATGATAATGATGATAATAATAATAATAATAATAATAATAATAATAATAATAATAATAATAAATTCAGGGAGCTCCAGCAAGATATTTCTCAAGGATATAATATATTTCTTACATCGCCAAATTTGTTCAAATTGGGATACAAAGGTAATTCTTGAGTGTGGGTAAGTGTAAAGCAGACCAAAAAAATGGGTAGTGAGTGATAATCTGTACCTGTAAGTACTGGTGAGTCTGTTGGAACCATTTAAATAAAGATACAATATAATATGTATTAGCTGACAAGAAACCTACAATCTGGCCATAGGAGTCCTTCATATCCTAGTCCTCTTTCCTTCCATTTGCCTAGGGTTGGTTGGGTCAGGCTAGAGAATATTCACTGAGGCCAGCGAGAACTAAGGAGAGCGGGCTGCCCTTGGCTGGAAGGGCCTCTAAGTGTTCTGGGTGTCTGCTTCCTTTGGCTAAGGCAGCCATGTTTCGTACTTGAGGCTTTCTTCTAAGACCACTGACCTGAAAAAAGCTTCGGCTTTTGTCCCTCTTATTTTGGCTTCTTTTTCTTTAAGATTTATAGGTTTAGCTGAACTTGGGCTCTGCCTGAAAAATGAAGTTTACATAGTTTATATCATGTACATAAACTAGTGATCTACATTGATTTACACATGATTGGTGCCTAATTTATTAATCAGCACAGTATGCAAATGCGCTGACGAGAAATCAGGGATTTTAGAATAAGTTTTCTACAATATCCATAAACATTTCGCTGGCGTGAATGCTAACCCTAAGCCACATATGAACGCCAGCTGCCTTGCCAAGAAGAAAGCGATCTACATGGTGGGCAAAACCCAATTCTTTCTTGAGGTTCAGTTGGTGACATTGGAACAGCCTAGCTAAACGCCAAGGAGAATGGTTTACTTTTCTTCCCACTGGCATGCACGTAAATGTGAATTCATTTTGCCTTTAGTGAGATGTTTACAGATATGATGTCAACCATAATGGGGAATTTACATCACTTGGGCAGACGAAGTCTCTGAAGGAGAAACATTTTTAATACTTAAGCACGAAAGAGATTTCCTAAAGTAGGTTTGTGTTTCTTAACTTGGGGGTTTATCTCACATTCTTTTTTTTTTTTTCTGGTAGGTTTGTTTGTCTTCAGAGT
Source organism: Rattus rattus (assembly GCF_011064425.1). Lineage (NCBI taxonomy): Eukaryota > Metazoa > Chordata > Mammalia > Rodentia > Muridae > Rattus > Rattus rattus. Next base: position 27,106,319 of record NC_046157.1, on the reverse strand, counting down.
TTTAATAGCTTTTTAGGTCAGATGTAACACTGCTCTTACATCGTTATAAAATCTGGGAGTTTACAGCGGAACCAAGACTAAATCCAGGCTGCGAATGTGTGAGGATAAAGAAAAGCATGAGGGCATGGTTCATCCCATGGCACTCGGTCTCATAAGCAAATTTCCTTTAAACAAATAATAACAAAGTGGACAAAAAGGCATCCACATATTTTCTAAATGAAGCATAGCACTTTTTTGTTTTTTTTTTTAAATAAACCAAATCCAATACCTCTCTTCCTTTCACGTTTAAGCAACCGTTCTACATTTTTTAATAATACATACATTATTGTAAATATATCATTTGTAAAGATAAGAGCTAAAGCAATACATACACACATTTTTTTTTTTTTGCACAAAGAACTCAAAGCCTATAAAGAACAAACTTAAAACTTTAGGACGAGCAGCCAATAAAAGCTGTCACATCACAGTCATCTCGAAGAGGACCCTGTGACTGTGTGTGGAGGAGAAAGAACTCGAAAGGCCATTGCATGCTGAGGGCTTTAGTTTCTGTCGGCAGAGGAGGTAAAGTCCATCTTTGGAGTCGAAACACACTTTCGTGTCAGTCCTCCAAGAATGTCAAAATCACGAGTATTGTTATAAGGTCTCTTTGAATTGCCTTAGTTGTCTGTGAAGTTAAAGGGAAAAAAGTGTTCCTGGTAAGGGGGGAAATATCTGTCTGACTTGGAAGAGAAGGTAAGGGCTAAGGGGGAAATCCTTCTGAACAGAAAACACATCTATCTACCTTTCCATAAGCTGTCATTCCTTTTGGAGTAAGAGATTTTAAGTTTCACAAGAACGATATGCCTCTCACTGGGCAAAGCCGTTTCGATCACCAACTGCAAGGAGAACAGAAGGTTCTGCAGTTGCAGAATCCAGAAGAGTTATCCTTCTTTGGGGCCTGCCCTGAGTCAAGGTAATTTCTATTTTTTAAACAGAAAGCTAAGGCTGAAGATGTTGTCTTAGGAATCCTGGCAAAGGATATGAAATCCGTGGGTGGTCCAGGCTTATGGGCGCGTTCCTTCACTCCATCCTACCTATTTGTTCCAATCACTTGTTTGCATTTTGATGACCGGGTGAGATCATTGGAAGGATTTGCAGCAGTCTGATGAATGTCTCTGCCAAGTATATGGCATCTTGGTGTAGGTCATCTGGCCCTAGTGATTCTAACCGTGCTTCAAAGAACGTTTCTTCAAGAAGGTTGACTTAGCAACCTTCTCGAACCTATGGGGCATATGGTGAGACCCAGGTTTTCTCCACAGGGGAGAGACATTCTTAAAAATCTTGTTGGAGATATGGGCCAACATCACATTTTAAAAGAATCTTTAGCTGTTTGTTCTATGGGTCATTACAATAAAACAAAAGGAAGGAATGGTATTGGCATGCCCAGGAATTCTTTCCAAAGGAGAGACTCTGCCCACAGAACCCAGAGCTTGTCCTTAAAATAGGATGGGGACCCTGAAGACCAGGTGCATTGTCACGGGTATCCATTTCTGAAACTAATGCTAAATGATGTTTTCTTATTCCTGCTATCTTATTCCAGCATGCACTCTTCTTCTAAGATTTTCCTTAAGGATGTGGCAGTCTCTTTAACATGGGAAACTCATATCCTTCAGCTCTTCTACAAGAGGACTAGACTGCTAGAGACATCCTTGATTGTCAATATATCATGTTAGAATATCGCGCACCTTCCCTATGCTTTACCAGCTCTTGATCTTCCATAAATACTTTTATGCATCCTGAGCCCTGTCTGTCCTCTGGATCATGTCAAAACTGCGAACCGTGAAGACAGGATGTGACAGATTTTATAAACTAAATGATGTAATTCCTTAGAAGAAATATAAAATCCTGCTCCAATTCCTTCTTTCCTTCCTCTTTTTCCTTCCTTCCCTTCCCTTCCCTTCCTTTCCTCCTTCCTTCTTTTCTTCTTTCCTTCCTTCCTCCTTTTCTTTCTTTTTTCCCCTTCATTTTATATCATGTGACAGCCATTTCAAAGGTTAGAAAACTTGATGTGCCTTGGCTCTGTGAGTTGACATCGCATTATGACCTCAGCAGTAACTCTCCATCCTTTCTAAGGTGAGTCACTTTGGGTGCTTCTATACAGTCTTAAGGGAAAGCAGTGGCTGTTTTCCTAGCAGAGATACCCACATGCAGAGAGGCAGCCTTCCTTTAAGAACCCCACCCCCAGGCCAACACTATTGGCATTATGGTGATGCAGGACTTTGGAATGGCTCTACTTCTGTTTGGACTCATCATCCCTTGCTTCCTTGTGGTTAAGCAAGTAGCTCGGCTCTCAGTGTTAGCGTCAAGAGGTCTCTCACAGATGTGAGTCTAAACAGAGTAGGGAAGGTGAATAAAATCCGTGCCCTAGTGGCCTGGTTTAGGACGCTGACTGGCCTCTATGGGTAATGGTGCCACACCCATCAGCAGTCGGGGAGGAAGCCAATAAAGCAAGCGTTAGCCTTGAACTGGAGGATGAGCATCCACAAAGGAGATCAAAGCCGGAAATTCCTATTCTGTGATGACCAATACTTTGCATCAGACGTTTAACCACCTCTAGAGAAGACTCGGGTGTCTGTCTACGGTTCATGTCTCCTTCACAGTATTTGATTGGGTCAACAATCTCCAATCAGTGGCGTTATGGGGCAAATGCAGTGTTACTTGAAGATTAGTGAAGGGGCAAAGCAGGCCTGCCTAGGGTCACCATGGGCTCGTCCTTCCCTTGGGGGTTATCATTCAGATACCCACTTGTTTCTGGAGATTTGCTCAATTGGCACTGCTCCTCTCTGCAGTGAGGCTCAGCCTTTAGAAAGCCATGAAACTTACGGATACTCCAGGTTTATGAAATAAGAGTGAAATCAGAGACCGTCTTCTTCCTCCCCTAGGTCATGTCATCCAGGCCATGGATCTGTCCCTGTCTGCTCACCCCGTTAATAGTAGGCACTTTCATGTACAGTGACATTCTGAGGGACTCCCAGCTGGGTTCTGAAGATGAGACCAGGGAGGGTACAGGGTCCTGCCCTCAGAAGGTGCACAGCTTGGTTTGAATGCACACTGATGTCACGTGACAGCCACGAAGCGGGGAGGGATTCTGCTCCATGCCTCCCATCCAGCCCATCTCCCCCAGCAACTTGTGACAGCCACACCTCACAACTACAGTGCAGGACAGTATCTACAGCACAATGAGTCTATGTACACATGGACCATTCCCCTGGCATGCTTTAGAGAAGGACACATACACGCTCACACACATGTACATCTACGTGAGAGCGAGGGACTTGGGCACACGCGCACAGTGGAGGAGATGACGATGACACTTCCTAGCCTCTGTGGCGGCATGACTAGTGTTCTGGGTTGCCGGGGCAAAGGGAGGCAGGGTAGAGAAAAAGGGAATATTTGGAATGGGTGTGCTGGAGGATAGAACACATTGGAGGGAAAAGGGGATGTTCTTAAAAGTTAGAGAGGTAATGGAGGCAGGGAGCCCGAGAAAGACTGGACACAGGTTTCCTTTGATAGTCCAAAATGGCTACACATCAGCTCAAATGAAAAACAGAATAAAAAGATTATGGAAATATAAACACCAAAGGCAAGACCATCTTTTTTTCCCCACAGATGAAAATGGATGAAGGAAGGATAAAGTGTGGGGGGAGTTAATATCCATCTGGTACTCCTTGAATAGTCTCATGTGTACAACATCAGATGTCCTTAGCAGGATGGAATCTTTACACAGCAGTCATTTGCTTAGAAGATAGACACATATTCTGGGAGAGGTTTTCCCACCCTAAATTATACTCAGATTTTTATTGAAGGATCTTAAAACTGTTTTTAGTGTTGTATTTTCTTCATTTTTTTCATATCCCCCCTTCATTTATAAACACACAATCTTGTGAAACAATAGTCTCCCCCCATCTTGTACTTTCTCTCTCTCTCTCTCTCTCTGTATCTGTGTGACGCATTTTTGTGTGTTTTTGTAATTATTTTTAAATTTTTATTCTATTAACATTTGCTGAGAAGGCAGAACAGGGACGCTGCCAGCAGCCACAGTGGTACGGCCAGACTGATGGATCCGTTGATTCCTCTCACCGAGCCGGGTCCTGCAGAGCAAAGGAGAAAGAGAGAGAGCATGAGTATCTTCTGCCGATTGACAGCTGCATAAAGGTGACGTCATAGGCGAGGCATGGCCAGGAGGCACGGCACGGCCGGCCATTGATGTCTAGTGTCATTGTTCAGGATGGGACCCATCTTTTAAGTTCTGCCCTCTCTGAGGGTCTTCAAGTATGCGAAGGTCTCTAGGTTACTTTAAATATGAAGCTACTCCTGCTGGAGAAGTTGCTAGGGTGGCTGCCATGACTCTTTGGCTAGCCTCCTCGCCCATGCTTCCCACGTGATTCCAGCAAAGTCATTACTGTGATGAAGACCCCAAGCACTGGTGTCGGTCCTTTAGGAGCCAAACACAAGGTCTCCCTGCAGACATATCACAGCGGCTGCCTCAATCTCAGAAGGGCTCGGTCATTAGTCTCATCAATCTCCAACTTCTTTGTTTCCTAGGTGACAGGCCGGAGTGTTTAACGGGGAGTGGGTGGGGATTATAAAGAAGCATTTATACATGGGTCTCCCCTTAGCAAGTTTTTTCTTTTTTTTTTAAAGTTCTATCGTCTCACAGAGAAGCAAAGGTCCTCCTACCCAAGTTTACCACCTTGGAATGAAGAAGAAAACGAAAGACAACAAATCCAGCCAAAGTGTGGAGGCTCGGGGACAGGTTCAAACCTGGGGCAACTGAGAATGGGCCTCGCCTGGGTTGATTCTTGGAACATCGTGCTGGGTCACTCAGGTTGCCAATGGGGACAGAATGTGGGGGAGATGAGTTTGAGTTTGAGGGCATAGTAGAGGGGAGGAAGGGAGGAGAAGGGGAGAGGAGAGGAGAGGAGAGGAGGAGGAGGAGGAGGGGGGAGGGAGGGGAGGGGGGAGAGGAGAGGAGAGGAGAGGGAGAGAGGAGGAGAGGAGAGGAGAGGAGGAGGAGAGGGAGGAGAGGAGAGGAGAGGAGGAGAGGAATGAGGCTTTGTGTACTCTTGGTACTCGTAATACTGTGGCAGAAATGGGAGGTCTGACTTACAACATCATCACACACATTTCTGATCCTATTTCCTCCTTTCATGTGGCTGTATTTAAATTTCATTGAAAAAACAACCAAAAACAACAACAAATAAAAAAATCATTTTTCCCACAGAAGCGACATTGGCTTTGAGGCTATAGACTTAGACAATGATACTCAGAATAGAAGTTGACAGGGCTGTAAATATGGGTCACTTTGAAGTTTTAGGGGCCATGTGTGCAGACTCTGTGTGAGTGTGCGTGTGTGTGCGAAACTGATGTCATGTGATTACAACGGGAGCATGTTCTAGTCTATGACATTTTACCAAACTGCTTAAAATGCATAAGATCCCAGAGAGTGTAGCAGGGAGAACTACTGAATTAAAGAATGGCTTCCTAAATTATGCTCTGTGTAAGGAGCTAAGGCAACATGACAGCAGTACAGCACCAGCTGAGAAGCCACTGGATGATGTCACAACATATTGTGGTGCGCGTTCTGCTCAGAAAACTATAAATATAAGTGCACATCCGCGTGCTTACTGAAACAAATACTGTTTTCCAGAGAAACGTAGAAGGAACTGAGAGTTACATCCACAGTGATGTTTCCACTGCTCATCAGATTTAGCCTTAGTGTCTGACTCCAGAGTCACTGTCGCCACCACATGGCGAGCTGCCACAGTGAAACTCAGCAGGGAGTGCCTCCCTTAAGCATTTGGTGGGTGAAATTCTGGTTAAAGCAATGCTAAGTCTGGAGAGAAATCTACAGGAAGATGGAGACAGTATCTTTTTTTTTTTTTAAGTTTGATATTTTGGCTAGAGTGCCGCAGAATGTTGCTTAATAGGAAAATATGAACATATGCAAACTTTGAGCCTTTCGATTATGCAAAATGAGCTTTGTCTGGAGTAAAGCTGTGGAACCAGAATAAACAAGTTAAATATGTATCAATTCTAGTCAGCTCGCTCTGTGATCTCCTCAGCGTCTATGGTGTCACTGTAAGAAGAGACACCCTGACTGCCTTCAGGTCCAGCCTCATGAGGGTTGAGGTTCAAAGCACTGTCATAATTGTTCATGAACTGCTGATGTCAAGTGTCCTGATAACTTCATGCAAAGTCTGCTCTGACCTCCTCTCCTCGGCCAAGCTTTCTGGGTACCTGGGACTGACTGTCAGCCTCTCTGGGCTTCTCTCCTGGTGGCAAAGCTTTTCTCTTGTATCTTTTTAGTGGCTGTCTGTATTCTGAGGCTTTCAGAATTAAAAAACAAAACAAAACAAAACTGTACACAAATGAAGGTCTCATATGCCCAAATGATTTGTGTTTTGCTCTAGTATGAAACAGAAAAGCCCAATTTGCTTCTTTCTGTAGCCTCATTGTTAGTGCTAGGACAGGCTATATTGTTTGCATCTCAAGATTGAGTAGTATCCATGGACAGCTAAGAGAGCTGGCCTTATCGTTTTCTTCAAATGGTAGGAAACATTAAAGAGTTCTACTATTGAAAAGCATAATGTTTTTCCTAGGAAGCTAGACAAACACATTGAAGTCAACATCCCTGTTAATGTGTATGAATGTCTAGCTGTTTACCCACCCATCCACACAAATAGGGAAGTTCACACCCCCTATAAATACGTACCTATACATATATGATCTATGCATATATTATTGGCCTTTAAATACATAATACAAGCTAACCACTATTTCCCTATGCCACTGTATGTTGTAACAGGCATCCCCAGTATGCATCTGTCAATAGTTTTACATTTTATTCCTGATAGCCTTGTTATACATCTGAAATTTATTGTATACATCTGGTAAGACACCTTTGCCTCTACCAATTATTTATTATTTATTAAGTTCTCTCATATAGCTACTTAATGTGCCCGTGTGCCATAATTATTTTTGAGATTAAATAAACAGAACGGAAGCATCCCATAAATGGGTAACAGTTGGGGAATTATCACAAGTTAGGTGTGCAATTATAGATGCCTACGACTGCATAAGAGACTACTCCAGTTAATGGCTAGTTCAGGGAAGAAACATCACCACAAACATCACCAATTATGTTTTAGTTCACAGTCATGAAATTCTGCTTATTTACTGAAATGCAAATGATTGATAAATCTCTGTTCCTGTGACAGACGGCCACGCTCGGCAAGCGCTCGCACGTACTGACCGCTGCGAGGAAAGCACAAACCTGTAAACACAGGCAAAGAGCAGTTCGAAAGCTTGGTACCCGGTCTTCATACCAAGGAGAACAACCACACCAGGATGGTTAACCGTACTCCGTACGGGCATTATGAGCATGCGCACATGCTGGCCTGGGTGGAACTTGGAACGCGTTCCGGATAGTATCCACAGCACAGAAATTCTGGTTTCAGAATTGAATGAAAAACCAACTCAAATCAAAGATATTTGTGATTTGGATCAGGTCTGAAGAAAAAAAAATCCCAAACGTTCTTATTCATTTATTATGTGTGTATGTTTGTACATGTCTGCATGTCACCCCAGGTGTGTGGCCAGAGGACAACAAATGGCAGACAATTCTCCCCTTTGCCAGTGTGGTCTTGGGGACCAAGCTCAGGTCCTCTGGCTTGGCAGCAGGTGGCTTTAACCACTGAGCAACCCGGCCTGTACTGGCTTGGGGCTTTTAAGGCTTATTAGTAAAAGTCAAACTTTACCTGCAGGAACATAATAAGTCAGAAATGAACATTCTTAAGGGTCTCAAACTCAGCCGAGGGACTGTGTCAAGGTATGAACACTAGAGTTCATCTTTTCGTGACCATGTTTGTATACAAGCAAAAACCTGTAATTCATGGCAAAGTTTATTAAATATACTGAAATTGAAGAATAGGATTTTTTGGGGCGGGGGGGGGCAAGTTTCTCTACTGTTGATCCAATGTAGGATTCTGAGATCGTCATTTTGCTTTTCTATAAAGTCTCAAAGATTGCACAAAATATTTTCTTCAACCATCTATTTTGGCAACACTTTTTAAGTCATAGAACAGTCGTGGTCTCACTTTTTTTTTTTTTTTTTTTTTTGATTGTGACTGGATATATTCAAAGTCATCTTTAACCATGCCCGCAGTGATCCCCGGAAGTCCATTTCAGCCAATAAGAAATCGGAATCAGTATCAATATGTTTTTGTTTCAATTATATAAAAAGAAAAATATTTTTGGAATTCTTAAAGGCTGATGGGATGACTAAAAGTAAAACAAAATCTAAACAATAAAGGAAAAAATATGTTAAATAATGGAGATTGACAATCTATAGAATCTCCCAAATATTTCTGTTCTGTGGGTTCTACATATGTTGGTGACCTCAGAAGCCATGTTGAAGGCAAATGCGATAATGTTGACTATGGCGCCACCTGCTGTCCATATCCTGTTAGTACAGTTTCCTCTCTGTGAACTGGGGCTTGAAGCCTATTGAAACCTAGCCTGGGGCGGATAACATGGGCTTTGAATTCCACACCTTAAATGCAGGCTCTTCTCGAATTTACTCTCCATCTTTACCCTCTAGAAAGTGGTATTTTGGTCAGCTGAAGCTCTCTTGTAAATTACGTTAAGAGCAAAACATCTTCCTCCTCAAAGCAGGCATGATAGTAGACCCGGTATTTGGGAAGTGGAGGCAGGAGGCTATGGTCAGCTTTGTACATATTGCTAGCCTGGAACGCACAAAACTCTGACTCAACAAACAAAACAAAACAAGCAAAAAACCAAAGTAAAACAACAAAATGTACACAAAAAGCAATATCAAATAGTTTCCCACACCATTTATGAAAAACTTAGCTACCATTTCTAGTCACACCCGATATCGTAACATGATGATATTTGACTCAACGCTATTATACCTGATGTCACCACCCACATCCAAGTCCTGAGGTTCCACATGTCACCAGGCAAATTAATGGATAATTTGTAATCATACTATAGGGGAGAAGAACCCTGTCTGGAAAATATGTTCCTGGTTACCTCTTATCTGCTAAGACAGTGATGATCTGCAAAGACAGACCACCCAGGGGCTATATAGGTCTGAGCAGCCATCACACCTCTCTGGCTTTTGGATCCCAGAGAGCAGAAATTCCCCCCAGTAGGTTTTTACTGTTGGTGATGATCACGGTCTTCACTCCCTTTGTGTGTGTGAACAAAGGAAAGTATTTTCTTCTTGTCCTTTATAAAATATAGTTTATTTTTATGTTATGTACAGTGACGTTTTGACTGCATGCATGTCTGTGTGAGGGTGTCGGATCCCCTGAAAAAGGAGTTACAGACGGTTGTGGGCTGCCATGCAGGTGCTGGGATTTGAACCCAGGACCACTGGAAGAGCAGTCAGTGCTCTCAACTATGGAGCCATCTCGCTAGCCTGAAAGCTCAGAGACAAGTGATGACCAGGAGGGCATGAATGACAATGACAACGAATGACAGTGACATCTGGGCTCATCCCAGCTTCCTTAGTACTTCCTTAGTGCATGCATAGGAGGGAAAGTTAGACACAGTTGTGGCTTGCATCGTAGGGTCCATTTAATGAAGCCTTGTCAGGTTTGCCCTGTCTCTGTAGAGGTAGGAATGTAGACTGTGTGTCATGAGCTGATGGGAGTGCATGCCAATCATGGCATAGCCTTCTCTAAGGATCCAGCCATCCAGGTAAGCAAGTGAGACTTGAGGAGCTGAGAGAACTGAGGCAGGGTGGAAATGTGGACTTCGTTTCATGAGCTGCTGACTAGCCGTATGACTGGTGTAAGTGTCAGAACCCAGCAATGTATTTACTTGAATCATCAACAAGAAACTGTAAAATTCTGAAAGCTTTGCCATTGCGCAACCACCATTCTACAAAATGAGATCCCTGGGATTAACCCTAGACACTAAGGGGCCGGAGAGATGGCTCAGTGCTTAGGAGCACTGACTGCTCTTCCAGAGAGAGGTCCTGAGTTCAAATCCCAGCAACCACATGGTGGCTCACAACCATCTGTAATGGATCTGATGTCCTCTTCTGGTGTGTCTGAAAAGAGCTATGGTGTACTCACATACATCAAGTAAAATAATCTTTAAAAAAAAAAAGAAAAAAAAACACTTAAGAAAAATCACACAAGGGATGGAAGAGGGGACGACACGGATATTAAAGTGAGTCACTGTCAAAAGCACTCCCAGGGGTGAGGACCCCTTTATTAATAAAAAAGTTCATGGCCTGGGAGAAAAACACTGCCAACTGTCTTATTGAAAATTTTATCACAGATCACAATACTATATCGAACTCAGGTGCGTTAGACCACAATATATTGCTATGGAATCTTAACTGATGTCTAAAAGGTTTTTTGTATAAATAAGAACCATACCTTTTTGCTTGAAGTGCACGGTGGTACCAATTTCTAAAAAAGAAACATTTAACAAAACAAAAACAAATAAAAAAAGGCTTTACCATTTAAGCATAAACACAAGGGTAGTTTGTTACTTTCCATTAAAAGAAGAATGGCAGGAGAAGGCAGGTAGGGGACAGGCCAGTAGGAGGAACCGCTGACAGAGACAGAAGGACAGGCAAGCACAGCAACTGGTGGGAATAAAGAATGAACGGCAGCTACCAATTCTCCATGCTACATGCTCTGCCATTAGACAAGCACAGAGGCTCCAGCATGGAGTGTCAACATAGTCTCGACTGCACTGTATGCAACCCTAGAATGTGTCTGAGGTCCAGCCTTATCGTACTCCCATTCGCACCGTGTCTAGCTCCTTACCTAACAACCTCCTACGCCAAGCTTCTCAGTTGCTGTATCATCAACTAGAAATGGTTCCATAGGTTTCTATACTGTTCAGTCATTCACTCCAGTCACCTTCCTAGGACTGCCCTATCAGTTCCCAAAGTCACTACTCAATGATCCTCAACGATCTTTAACTGAGCATTAGGCTAAGCAGCACAAAAGCCCCTCCTGGCATGATCTACTCATTTGCTTACAGGTTGACTCCTCCTAAGGGCCTCCACAGTGAACCCATTGAATCTAATACTCAGCCCGGACCATGAGATACAGTGATTTTCTCCAAACACTTACTGCACGTGTTAATAAATATCAGGGTTAGACAAGTTCAGCTTGCTTAAATATCTGGAGTTCTTTTTTTTTTAAAAAAAAGTATCTTTTCCAAACAATTCAGAGGACTTCTGTGCCTTTGAAAGTAAATAAGTAAATTTTTCATAGGGCACCATTTTCTATTTCAGGGCCACCTAAGTGATTGGTTAGCTATGGGAGTCCACGCTGGCGGTAAGATCTGGATATTTTTCTCTATGTGAGCATCAGGGCTGCAGGGTCGGATCTGCAGGCTGAGCAACACGATCTTGCAGAAAAGGTAAAGCACCTGGCTCCTTCAGCCGCAGAAAGCCTTTTACGCAGAACCTTTCCCATCTTATAGTCCTGCTCCCATTTCTACCCCCTCAGGGTCCCCCCGCCCCCACCATGGCTTTCAAGATAGAGACCCAATACATAGCTGGGTATTTGTGCCTCTCCTCACCAATCCTACCTGTCTAGTCTCACAAACAACTGCCACCTCCCTAGCTTTCTTCTCATGCCCCCTGGAACCAGATTCCCTCCCCGGGGGTATTATGGCTTCTGTAGTAGTGTCTCAGTCACCCTTCCGGCACGGAGCCTTTCTTGGTCTTTTTGATGACATCTGGTCCTTTTATTTCCTATCACATGCATCTTTGTTTTAATTTCCAATGTGTTTATCTGATGCTTCCATCAACTGCTGTCATCCTCCCTGGATTCTGACTTCATGCAGTCTGGGGCCGGGTCTTTTATTATCTGATACCGTAGTCCAATGCCTGACAATCATTCTGAATGCACATTAAAACTCGAGAAAAAAAATAACAAACATGGGTCACATTGTTTCTGAAACAGAAAAACGGGGAACCTGATTTAGCACACCAGGCTTGGCTCTTTGAAATCATGCCTGAGAAGTCACCACGGTTCCTGAAAACCTACTCATCCCTGTCCTTACATGTTTCCTCATGTGTCCAGTCCAAGCAGTCTCCGGGAGAAGCTCTCAAACAGTATAAGACTTCCTGACATCAGGAGGGCAGTTTTAAAGGAAGGTATGGTTGTCTCAGTGTCTGAGGCTTACGAGTCTCCATGCCCCATGACTAACAAAACTAACACCAGCCAGCCGTTCCGTAGTTTATAAGTACAATGGATTTCCCTGAACTGGTTAGCTTTAGAGGGAATCACTCTGAATGTTCCCTTGTGTTACGATGACTGGTGCTCATGGTGAACATCTGAGGATGCCCAGAGACACCAGGATCGCTCAGACCCATTTCTATTTGAAGAACACTGTACACGGTCCAATCAACACATGCATTATACTGTAAGTTAATATAGAAACATGGAGTACATTTCTTCTTAGGAGGCAGCCTCTGAGGCCACTAAAGAATTCTAGACCTAGAGGAAACCATTTTCAAGAAAAGAATTGTGGTCTTTTCCTTTCTTTTCCTTTCTTTTTTAAATCTGGTGCAGGGACTTTGTGGGAAGCAGCTTAGGCAAATGCTCGGGGTAGACAGGTAGGGCAGGGACTCTTATTAAGCTAAGAGATCCCTCTTTAACCTTTCATGCCCCAGTTTCAACATTTGTACAGGAGTTTAATGAGTCTGGCTCTGACACAGCTGCTCCCTGGGCTAGATCACCACTCACTGTGCCCTCCTTGCACCAAGCACACAGTTTAGTCAGAGTCGTCACCATCTTGTGGTGGAATCCTTCGAGAGAGGATTATTAGTGCAATTTTCGAGGTGGAAGAAAGATACCCCAATTAAAAAGCCACTGCTGCATGTGTGCTAACGATAAGATAGGCAAAACATTAGGAGACCTTGGCACACCAAACCAGATAGGAGGGGGGCTGCATAATATTTAGGGTGCAATTGTCAATATTGATCACAGAAACCCACTGTACAGGCTGGGTGAGAATCTGCACATTCTGAATGAATGTATTGGGCAAACATTTCTCCGCTATTCTTCAATTAAAGAGAGAGAGTTATAATAAAAAATATTTTGGAACACCACCAAACATTTAACTCCATGAGGTGACTATGCAAAAATGCTTGAATGTGTACACACCAGTGCTTAAAAGACAAACTAAATTTCTAGTTAGATTTTATAGATGTTCTTTCCTTTTGTGACCAGACATTGAGTTCTTTGTGAAACAGGAAAGATCTTAAAGCTCTAACTTTGATTCTCTTTCGTGAAAAGTGTGATAGACTTGTGATGTTTGTACAACTATTTCTAACTCATCCTATTCTGGCTGATCAGTCTCCTGAGGAAGAAAATCTGCATGATTTTGAGCTTTTTTGAAAACTCGGTTATGTCCTGCCATCTTGTGGTCACACTAGGACATGTTCCGCGGTGCCTTCGGAAAGTATCATCTCTGTCCACCAGGTGGCAACAGTGAGCGAAATGGATTGCAGCTGCTGTCTCGTTGGACGGAGCTGTTGTGAAATGTTAATCTTCAAAAGAGGCCTCCCCACTATTATAGACAAGTTTTTGATCTGATCCGTAATGCCTGTACGCCATCCTTTTCTATAGTGAAAGATGGGTTTACGTTCTTGACAGAAACTGCATTGCCAGGGATACTGTTTCCGGAAGGATTCCCGGGATCCTTCAGGAAAATATCAGCAGTCTCTGACTTTTATGTTTTTCTCGAACATTTCCCCCTACATATTGGTCTTGCTTCTGAAAATATGTTCAACAGGTGGGCATCGAGATGTCGATTAGAAGTATATACAGTCATATCTGCAGTCAGGCAAATTCTCAAACACTGGTATGGTCAAATGCTGACTTTTTAACTCCCGTGTATCCAGCAGAAGGAAAAGGTCAGAGGTCAGGAAGCTTATTCTTCCTTTAACCTCTGTGATCTCTCTCTCCCTTTCTTCCTTTGTATTTTTTCTTCTTTTCCTGTCCTGCTCCATCCTTTCTCCCTCCCCTCATCCTCTCCTAAAGTGGGTATTTTTGAAATATTTCACTGGAAACTCCTTTTAGTTAGGGAGCATTCTTGTTACCTGAGGGCACTTTCAGACTTGATTGGACACAGAAAACGTTGTCACCTGTATGCTTTTTCTGAGTTCCTAGGGGTGGGGGTTGGGTGCCAGAGGGAGTGACCAGACAGCAAGACTTTAAGGATTAGAAGCAGCTTTGCCTAGCTTGGCTCTTGACCACAGCCTGTGTCCCACCCACAGCTCACAGCATTCCTTTATCCTAATTTACACTGAAGGGTCTTGCAGCAGTATGGGGCTTGACATTGTATGGACAGTTGCCCTAATCCCAGGGTATTTATTCGAACATAGGTATCTCATCTGTTACCTGACACAGATGAATGATAGAACAACCAGTTCTTATCTGCGGCACAATTCTTTCTGCAAGGCCAGTGTTCTGTGTTTGCTACAGGTTTGAAAATAGCACCTTGGTAGCTGACTTCATATATTTAATGGTATCTTTTTTTTTTTTTTTTTTTTTTCTGGATCAGAATGAATAATTTTCTGCGTAGACAGGGTCCACGGTGGACCGAGATTTTCAGGACCAGTTGCCTGAAAGTGTATGTAAGAGGTGTGGATTAAATCACTAAGGTGGCCAGAGAAAAGGGGAAAGAGAGGGGCGGGTGTGGCTTCAGCCTTACTCTCCTTCCCTTACTGACACCAAGGCCTCAGAGCATAACATTTGCAAGTTTCCTTTGTAGAAATCAATGGGGTTTTGTTCTCTGACATTTTGTGTGTGTCAAGGTTTTGAAAAAATAAAACCTTTATTATTATAGTGGCTTAAAAGAGGGACATTTTTATTAATTCAATTTTGAAAGCCACACTTTGGAAGTTATTAGTTTCTTCCTCATGGGCTTCTTCTCTCTCCTCAGAGGCTTTAGGGATTAGCGGCTTCTGTCTCCAAGTTTGATTATTTTTCCTTTTGCCACAGAAAAAGATATGCCCTCTGATTCCTGTTTGTCTTGTTAGAGCTTTTGACTTCCTCCACGTGTGATATTCAATTTGTATAAATCTTAGTGCCTAATATTTCTAGAATATTGGTCTCTGAGAATCATCAGGAATCATTCCGGGTCTAGGCAAAAGAGGAGAAAGTCAAAGCAAAAGGTGACTTGAACCTCAATCTCTAGCTTTTCCATCACTGTTCTTGTTTATCTATGTTGTTGCAGAGCTGGGATTCAAACCTGGGTCTCGCACAGGCCAGGCAAGCCCCCAATGACTGAGCTCCACCCTTAGTCTGAGGTTGTGGGGCCCCGGTTACAAGAATACTGCTGTTCTCACAAATTAGAACCAGTATCCAAACAGCTGAGAAAATCCTACCATAGCATCAACATTTGAGAATGAATTTCAGCATTCCTTAACTAGACTCTGATCGAAATGGAATCCCACACTCTGGTTTGAATATCTCAGAGGGCTTTGCTCTGTATAGGTGACTGTCAGCAGGAAAGAAGTGCAGCTGGTTAGAGGAGGAGATAATGATGCAAAGTCACCAAAATATTATAACCCTAGACACAGCGAGCGAATAAATGAACCTCAACTAAAATTAACACTGACATAGTTTGCTATAAATTGTGAACAAAACATTTGAGACTTGTTTATTTTTCTCATTAGTTGGATCATCAAATCTCCACAAACCAAATGTCCTATGATGAACAGAAGGAAAAAAAAAACTTTTTAAGATAGAGAAGAAATATATCTACAAAAGGGAAAACACTAATTTGTCAATGTGGAGGGAGAAGGTAGTTGTTCTCCAACTTAAGTGAGAAGATCCTTACTGTGAGTCCAGGAGGAAACGCAGGGGAAACCTTTTGTAAGGTAAGCCTTGTGCCCAGGACCAGAAAGTACCATGAATATGCTACAGTGGGAGTGCTGGACAGCAGAAAGCTCCCCTCTGCTGCAGCTTTGCATAAGGCACAGACATTCCCTAGCCTTGGACAAGGTGGGAAGAAGGGAAAAGTCTGAGCATGTGGACAATACAAATATTTACATAAGAGGTTTATTTACATCATATCAGTGATGTCATGTCTGAGATAGATTGTATGCGATTCTTTTTTTTTGTAGTTTTAGAATTTAAAATTTTTCTGTCATTAGGATATATTGTATTTATTTCCAAAATAGAAAGCTATAGACAACAAATCATGCATTAAAGGTATTTTCGGGGTAGTATGGAAACTTAATACAGTAGAAGCTTCCTAAAACACATCTATGAGGGCATCCTAAGCGAAGTTGCCAAATAATTGAGGAGACAGAGGTCCAGCTGGATATCTTTTGTCATCAAGTGGAACTCTCAGTATTGGGAATGACTTGTATCTAATTCAGCTATTGGCTAAAGGCGTCCAATGGGAACCCACAAACCACCCAGGCTGTTGCCAAGATTATATGCTGCTCTCCACAAAGTGACAGCGAGGCTCCCTTGCTGAAGGCAACACCTACACAACTCACTGAACATGGAGAAGTCAAGGTGGTGCCTACATAGAGGCTTTACCCCCTACAGGCAAGCATCTTGGGTACAGGATGGTATTTAGTATGATACCAAAGGAGAAATATAAACTCCAATCCAGCTACAAAACCCTTTGATCTACAGCGGTTCCCTGCCTGCAAGATGTGCTGGTTGCAATGGTAGCATGAAACGTGTGATGTGACTGACTTAGGGCTCACTGCATGAGATGGAACCCACACCCAACACTGCTTGGGTGACCAAGATCCTAAGACTCCATAGCTGGGATCTAGGGTAAAGCTACATATCAATGTTCTATTGGAAGAATGTAACAGAAGTAAGACTCCTGACATCATTCTGCTATAGATCAGTGCCTTGTTCAGCCATCACCACAGAAGCTTCCAACTGCAGCAGATGGGAACAAATACAGAGATCCACAGCCGGACGTTATGCAGAGAGTGAGAGACCTGGGAACTCGCATCGATAAATGGTATACCTCCATTAAACCCTTCCCCTCAGGCATCAGAGAACCCTGCAGAAGAGGAGGAACAAGGAGAGTAAGATGGTGGACACTACGCGAACAAGGGTGACAGGCAAGCAACAGGATGATATACATACGAATTCACAGGAATAGAGGCAGCATGTGCTGCAGGGGCCACACAGGGAGTTTCCTAGGAAGAAGTCTCAATATCAGCATGACAGAAAGGAGTAAAGAAAGAGGGATTGGAGAGGACGCTGACCTGTTCTGTGAGAAACTGTAAGCCCGGATGAGCTCTAGAGGTATCTGGTGAGATGGAAGGGAAGGGAGGCCTCTATAAACCCCACTGTTGTACCAGTTACTCACTGGTTCAAGTTGCTGTGTCTGACTGAAGGCAGTGCATAAGGAGCAACTCAGCTGAGAACCATTGGCTGCCAATACTTCAAGCAGAAGGAAAGAAGACACGCTCCGGGCTTGAAGGTATAATCTAGGCAAGGTGCCATGTATACCATATGGTAGAATGCATTCTCGGGCAGTATTTTAACATATGTCAGTAAAAATGGCAAAGCAAGTGACTCACACTATCCTGAGTGCCCACCATCTTCTCTAGCTCCTACAGGGACAGCCTAAGGAGGATTGTGATTGGCTGATGACATGGGTTCACCAATAACTTACATGCTTCTCTGATTGTTCAAGTCTGGATTATACATTTAGACCTGTATTAGTCTGTATATATTATATACATTCCGTTTAAAATTCAGGGATTCTCATGAATAATAATCAAGTATTTGAAGTGTCCTGATGCTTGTATACGTCTATGTAACCATCACCTAAAACATTGTGCTTTTTCTCCCATAACGTTGTGCTTTCGCTGTGAACTTGAGAAGAATATGTTTTAATTTCTACTATTTTAAGGGGTCCTGGACTTTATATAATTATAAACATGTCCCATGGTTAAAAAAAAAAGGTAAATGTAGAAAATTTTCAAAAAAAAAAAGCATTTTCTGATTATTTGGTATCTGTTTTCACTATTCTAAGGTGATTGAGCACCTCCCTTAAAATTAAGTAGATGGATATCATGCAATTAAACAAAAGAGAAGCCAGTCTGGGCGATGTTTAAGGGATATGGCTTCCCAGTGTGAGGTGGTAAAGCAATAGAAGAGGCTTATACAGGTCTATAGATCCTTCTGACCAGAAGCCTGATGTACCGTTGACTGTTCCTATAAGGAAGAGCAGGATCTGGCTGCTGTAGGCTCTACCTCATGGATTATTACAGAAAATACAATTCCGTTAAGTACTAACAATATGAATGGAGGACTCCAGTAAGACTCCTACATCAAGGCTGCTTTTTTTCCCCCAAATCCTGAGGGTTTCTTATTCATCCTGGGTAAGTTTAATTTTTAATAATCAATGAACTAAAATGTTCCAGAATGCCCAAAGGCTTAAGTTTAATAAAGGGTTCTCCAGGGCCTGTAATGTAGAAAACTACATATAAAGCAAGCTCACTTGACACAGTAGTCAGGGAGAGGCTCCTGGCCAAACAGATTTAGGCTTTAAAGAGGCAGCACACGTGTCTGTCCTTGTCCCTGGAATGTTTCAAATCGCACCTGTGGGTGCCATCTTGGTCCTTAGTCTCCTGCTGTGACAGAGACCAGTTAACTGCCTTGTAACTACCCAGCCTCAATCATACTTAGCTGTTGACTCAACTGAGTTGTTAAAGCAGAAAATAGATTCTAACATCTGTGTTCTAAAATATACATATTCTATATATTTTAATGATTCTTTTTGCCCTTCATCTATTTGAATTGCTAAAAACGGATTAAACGCAAAGGTTGGGTAGATCTCTAGAGGCTTCGTTTCTTCCCCTCTCTCTCTTTGGTTTTACTCCCTGCTTTCTGCTTCCAAGGTCTAAACTGTGAATTCTAGAGCCATTTAAACATACATTTTTAGGTTCAAAATCCTGAGGGATTCCAGGCCGTCTTTAATCCATGTAATGTGAGTTTTCATTTTGTATGTTTCAAAATCAAAAACATTCGAACACCATGAAACGAAGTAATTTGAATGCAGAGAGAATAAGTCAATCTGTAGGATTTCCTAGGGTTTAAAAGCTCCTGGAAATAAGAAGATAAGGGATTTAAAAATATTGGTATGCTCTGAGTTCCCCTTGCATCTGCCTCTGTGGAACTAAACATCACAGTGCGAGCCTTGCTAAGGTTAGTTATGCCTCAGGCTCTTTTTTGGTGACTTTCTTCTTGATCTCTAGGAAACCTTACTCACAAGGTTTCTGTATCTACAACTCCTTCTCTATACTCCTGCTACAACTGACCCCCAAGTACAGCATCTGTGCACGCTCTGGGGGAACTTTCTAAAAACATAACTGTTTCCTTAGAACCTAACCATTCCTACAACTAAAGCAAAAATCTTACCACAATCTTTGTCGTTTCCTCTGACATTCAACTAGAGAACAGACAGTATAACCCAATCAACCTGGAATAGTGCTACTCCCTAAAGCGCAGACTGTCCATGCATGTACATTCAGCCCAAGAGATTATTTCTCATAACACAAGCATAAATCACTATTGTTCCTTTTGTAACTCCTTCCTTCTCCCTCCCTCCCTCTATCCTCCCCTCCTTCTCTCTCTCTCTCCCTCCTTCCTTTCCTCCCTCCCTCCTTTCCCTCCCTCTCTTCCTCTTTTTTCCCCTCCCTCCTTCCCTCCCTCCTTCCCTCCCTCCTTCCCTTCCTTCCTTCCTTGCTTCCTTCCTTTGTCATTTCTTCTTGTCAAAATTCAGAAGAACAGAAATAAGAATCTTTTGTTTTTTTTCCACCCGCCCCCAGAAATAAGAATCTTAAGGAAAATCTTTTTTCCCCCTAGATGTTAAGAATAAGATGGGTTTTATCTGCCAGTGAGATTTTTCCTTAGATTGTAGACTTTTGTATGTACTGGGATATTCTGCTCCTTAGGCCGTCTTCCCTTCTGCGGTTCAGTTTCCCCTTGCCTAGGGAAGCACCCTTGACCTACTTACCTAAACTACCTGACCTTGCAGGTGCCCTAACTTGGCACTTAACAGAGCTGACCTTGTTTGCTTAATCACCTTAATCTGTGGGGTCTGCGAACCTTCCTTGTATAGATGCTATTCCTGGCCTGCTCTGCACAGTTACCCCCCAAAGGCCCAGCTCAGAACACATTCTAGGATAACATTTGAGTATATCAATGATATCTTCGTAATAATGGTCATTGTCAAAGTCACTTAGTTAGAGCCCAAAATGAGTTTTGACCGACAGTTATCAAGGGATGCTCTTTCTTTTGTTCCTAGTGAGTACGTAGCTTAAGCAAGAGGAAGTATGAGCTCTAAAAAGAACACTATAAAGCAAAAGTCAGAGCAAGTGGAGAGTCATGAGAGAAGTCCATAGCTGGGGATTCAGAATGGAAGCTTTGAGCCCCCAGGAAACCATCCTCTGTTCCAGCTGCTTTCATTAGCACCCAGGGACAAACTTACCTGTGTTGTGGAACTCTGGGGGTGGGAGAGATAATTTGAAAGTTCCCCAAGTTACGGGAGCTTGGGAATCAACAACAGAGTGCAAGTTATTCGTTTAGTGTCTGCTGTCCAAACAATTCCTGTTTCCAAGTAATGAAGAAAACAAACCACAAACGACACACAGACACACAGACACACAGACACACAGACACACACACACACACACACACACACACACACACACACAATTAAAACATAACCACTGTTCAATGGTCAAACAAAGTTCCAACATTGAACATGGCTGGGACACTTGGAACTGTGTGAGCTAGAGCATATGGAATGGGTAGAACGAGCAGCTCAGGCAATGGCTATCTTTAACTGCCTTTAAGAGTTCTCCCCACCTACTGAGAGGACGCTATGCTTGCCCCAGTGATTCTTGGGAAGTTGCAGAAGTCATGCTGGAAATGCAAGGTTTCTAAGGTGTGCCGATAAGCAAGAGAGTTGTCTGTGACTTATAGTCAATATATCATGCTGGTCGTGATGCGTAGGTGTCAAGTGTGTACACATGTCACAGACGTGTGGGAAGTGTTTTCTTCTAGCGTCAGTGAAAAGCAGAGCAGTGTAGTGCATGATGGCAGTCTTGGCTCCCAAGTGTCCAATTAGAAAGCATGATAAATGGCTTGGAAGGTCTCTCCTCCCCTGATCTGTGGTGGATATAAGCTGACAATCCTCAGCAGAGTCCTAGTGAGGAGTCGGCTGACTCCCCTCATACATCTGGCACATATGAACGTCCTAAATTGGAATTCCACCCTCATTATTTCATGCTGTGCTCTGACTTGGCAGGTGTGTTTCCTCACAGCGGTGTGCAGGGGGAGATGTAAGGCCTGTGCTTTACCTTCCTTCTCTCCATCAAAGTATTCATTGAATTTAATACCTACAAATAACTTGGGATGATGAAAGGGCATCGTGAGGACAGAGAGACTCTGTGAGGAAGTTGTTACTGAGGTTAATTTGTATCCTGCTTCTTTAGACACGACTGTCTCCTCCCCTTAGATCCCTACAGTGCCTCAGTGGTGCTTACACGGCAGTGCTGAGTGTTTAGAAGTGATTGCTATTACGCTTTAGACTTTTATTTTATTTTATTTTTGTTTCATTTGAAGGGAGTCCAAGGGGGGATATAATATGCATATGTGAGTGCAAGATGAATCTGAAAAGAATGTAGAGAAAAGGAAAATCAAGAATAAGAACCACATATGACAGAGGGAGAGGGGACTTAGGAACAAATTGAAAATAAGGTTTATATTTGGAAGGAGACTATGACATTTGTCAATGTCTGGGGTCATGCTGATGCCTTAGTGTCCTGTCTGGTGTGGGGGATGCTGAAGATCAAACCAAGGACCCGTCGTGTGCTAGGCAAGCAAGCTATCACCGAGCCATTTGCTCAGCCCCCTCGCTCTCTGCTTACTTCTTAGTGCTTTCTTTAAGGACTCTACCTCTTTGCTGTGTTCACCAACCTGGAGATAAGGTCCTAAAGAAAGGACCTACCTCAGCTCTTCCTGCTGTGCCTCTCACAGTGCTTTCATGTCGAATGGCTTGTGAGAAACACTAAGGCTAGCCCTGTTGGAGCGCACTCTAAAGAGCAGAGGAACCAATACCAGTCTCGTCTGTCCATTCGGGATTCCGGTCTTCTTACCGTGTGGGATAGCATTTCTTACCGTGTGCCAGCATTTCCCACTGCAAATCTCACTGAGCTTTTCTTAGGCAGCTTTATTCCTTTTAATTAAAAAGACAAGACTGCCAATTACTTAAACTTAATCCCCAAATGTAATTGTTACTTTGAAAGAATCGGTTTTTTTCCCCATAAAGCTCATACAAGAGTAATATTTCCATCAAATTAAAATTTAGTGGAAGCTCTGATTTTCAAAAAAAAAAATATTCATTTTCAAATCCCAGCTGGCTCTAGAAATCAAAATAGAACAGCAAGGCATAAGGAAAGGGAGGTGACCAGGAAAGGCTGGATGGTGTAAGCAAATCCAGACTAGAGAAATAAGAAAAGATGAGAGAACATGTTAGAATTTCCCTACCTGTAAATTCATGCTATAGGGCTTTTAGTCATTTAGCTTGAAGCTAAATGTAAATTCAGAGAGATTTACCACCACAAATCTGCTGTTGGCTGTTTCAATAATGTGTACACTTCCTATCGATTCCTGTTAGCAGCTTTTAACATGAATGGTTTAGGAACCATATCAAGCTAAGCGTAGAGAGGTGGAGAGGGGTAAGACATGGACACGGGGTTAACTTCGAGTGTTACAGTTGGGTCTAAACCATTCCGTGGTTATCGGTAACTCATGGATGCCACATCACTTAATGCTAAGGCTGTAATAGCTGCTCACGAGTAAAGAAAATCAGCGGGAAGACTTGAATCCCATCTGAAGGAGCCAGAGAAGAAAGTGTACACTCTGACCCTGATTTATTTTCTTGTATATTAACTGTAGCCCATGGTAGTTCTGTGAATTCTGTGACTTTGTTACACCATGGCTGCATGAATACTATCAGTTGAAATGAGACCCTCCCTTCTGCCAGCCAATAGGAAGGGAGAGATGTGTTTTAACATTTTAATCTTCCTTAATAAGATCTATATCTTTGGGACAGATGAAAGGTTAGTTGGGTATCTCACAGCGAAATTGGTGACCTTCTGTGGCTTCTCTTAAAGATTCTTATTCTGCTGTGAGTTAAAAAATAAAGACAAAATCTTTTTTTTTTTTTTTCTCACTTTGGCCTTGAGATAGTCTGGCCTTTAAACTTCTTAGTGTAAAACATGGGATCCAAAATAACCACACCTCAAGGAAGTCACGTCTCCCTAATGCCATGTTCACAGGACATGAACATACCTCCCAGAATAGTGCTTCCTAAAAATCCACAGGAAGGGCATGCAGCTAGATTGGATTATTTGAAATTCAATATGCTTTTCTTCTAGGGTTCTCCTTCGTATAGTATTTAAAATACCACTTTGAGCTTGTAGGCATGAAAAATACAATTTCTTTCCCATTTCACAGTTGGAAAAACTGAATTACAGAGAACAATGCTAGTAATTATCCATAATTAATAGAGGTGTGTATGCAAATCGGTCTGAGTAAGTGTGTGAAATTAGATGTGCTGATGCCAGACGGCTCTGCTCCTGTGTTTTTTTGATGCTTTCATATAAATCTCTGCATTAGTCAGGCATACAAATATGACTTTCCAGAAACGTATGGATAATAAAGTGACTATTATATATGTATGTATTGTAATGTGTGAAACAAATTAGATGAATCACTGCAATTTGTTCGATAGGTGCATATCTAATGAGCATTATGAATGCCTTTACAATGCTGGTTTATATATGGCTTAGGTTCAGCATGTAGTAGACTAGATTTGGGTATGCTTTGGTCATGAAAACGTGTGGGATGAAGTAATTATTAATTTCTTTTGATTATAGGAGTTGATGAGACAGTAGATACAAAAGACCTTAAAATGTATTGATAAATGAGAAACCAGTTAGTACCTTAGGTATTCGTGTTAGTCTTAATATTACCAGTGCTGTACCTGGTGAAATTGTTATATTGAGGATGTGGGAGAGGCGGCTTCTCCTTGATTTCCAGCATGATATATTCAGAAAATAAAATGTGAGGCTTAAGCACCCATTTCTACAGAATGAGATATATTCAAGTTTTTCCCCTCCCATGTTCCCTTCCATTCTCTTAGAGCCTGATTTAAAGAACTCGTTCCAGGCAGAGCCAGGAAGAGGCAAGGCTATCTCTTCCTCTACTGCAGGTTCACTCTGGCTGTTTGGATGTCAGGTTTGCCCACAAGGACACCAGTGTTCTTTGGGGAGAAAGCAAAGCTGGGCAACCTCATCTGCTTGTGGGTTGGATTGCAAAGTGGTTTTGAAGTTGGGTTTTGGAGAGTTTGTTTTGTTTCCAGAGCGAGCTTTGGATAGCCGCATTAATCATGCAAACCCAGCCATGTGCAATGTGTTTTATCAATGGAAAAACAGAGACTGAGTGGCAAGCAGATGTGAGCAAATCCAGCGCAATGCCTGAACCTGGAAGATAATCTCAAAATTTCCCAGATCTACTTGCCACATGGGATTAGCGATTGGAAAGGCTGTTCACTTGGGATAAATAATCAGATGGGAGACAAACAAAGTGAGACACGTTCACTCCTGTTCTGTAAAAACAATGATAATATGGGCAGGGACTGGAGAAGGAGGGGCTGACAGAGCCCAGAGAGCTCTTGGAAGACTCTGCTTGGATGCTGCAAAGACAAAACAATGGTGGGTGTCCTTGTCTTCAATTTCAACTCATTGCCTCATGCTGAAGCCACGCTCCTCAGTGGGAGGGCATCTTCCAGAGAGACAAAAGGTTACATTTAAGCTTGCTAAAGGGAGACACCTCTACTGCCCTGGCTCACAGAGGGCCCTGGAAATGGCCTCAGGCCAATGAAGTGAGAAAATTCCCTCCGAAATTTACAGCTGACTCTTCCTTCATTTTACAATTCAGTGGATTTTCCTGCAGTGAGACAGTTGAGGTATTTATGCAAATATATGCAATTCAGGACTGATTTCAGAATGAATAAATCTAAATGAAAATTAATTGGAAAATCCACTATCAGAAACAAATCAAGGAAGGAACACCACTTATTTTCTCTCTGTATATAAATATGTGTTTGTGTGTATGTGTATGTATGTATGTGTATGTACGTATATATATATTTAAAAATTAAGGAGCAGGGAAGCAATTTGGTTTTTGTGTTTTGTATTGTTTTTGGCACAGAAGTAAGGGCACTGTAAAATTTCTAATTGACTCCAGGCAATACATATTACCCGTTGGTTTCATCCCTGTGTTGAAATATCACTGTAGACATAGAATGCATTCCCAGATGGCCTGAGGGCCACAAGTGGTTGAGGATATGGGAAGATGAGAGGGGTGGGTCTCTAATGCAAGGCAACTGGGGTGAAAAGGGCCAGGCTATGGGTAGAAGAGGAAGGTCTTCCTTTCTACCTTACAAGGGCAGAAAGGAGCTTTTGGGACTCCTTTTACCTTTTAAATCACCTAGAGGAAATCATATTCTGAAATCTTTGAGGCCATTTGCCTCAAACAACAAACACAAGACATAGACATAGTTAACACTTTGGTGATGAAAGTTGAGATTCCAAATAGATGATGACATTTAATTAAATAAGGGACCCAAACATAACAATGGTAGCCACAAAAAGACATACTTTTCATGGGTATTTGGATCCTGAGTTGTCACTCTAAAGGCTTAGTATTCTGTCATTGTCTTGTCTTTCCATGGGCAAGTACATTTCCCATGGGAAGCCCTCTAAATTGAAAAGAGAAGGAGAAAGTGATTGGGTCCCTAGGAAGGTGGCATCCTTGTAAAGCACAGGGGACTTAAGAGAACTGACAATTTCCAGTGACCTCTCACACCAGCTCTCCCATATCTCCATGAACAGCTTTTCAATCCCTGCTAGCAAAAGCCCAAAGTATTAGTAGTAAGGGGAACTAGATTCTCTAAAATCTATCTAAAAGAAAAGCTAACTACAGTCTACGTACGTACAGCGCAAAATCAAATGAGGGTCATTCTCCAATCAACAATTGAGTGTGTGGGAAACAAAGTTCCACAGAATTGAATGAGGTCGGACCCTCAATGAAACTGCTCTCCAACATTCTGTAGCTGTCCTTTGTGAACAGCGTCTGGCTTCACTTTGTTCCGCCACAATGCTCGATCAGATAAATATTTGAGTTTGTGGCTGCAGAGCTGCTGTCACAGAGACTCTCAGCGTCATCTTTATACCTTGTGCAAAGCTCATCTTGAACAGGGCACGACCTCTTTGCAAAGGCGACCAACTAGGCCAGATGCGATGCCTCTGTGTGTGTCTTCCTTATCAAGATATTTGCAATATGCCATCCCGATAAAGTGGTGTCGATTTCTGTAGCAACACTAGAAGTTAAATGTCTTAAAATAATTGTGGCATGTCAGGAATTCAAGATGGAATATGTTTTTTTCCCCTGAATGTCACGCTTCATGTCAAGACTGAAAACCAGGCACACTTTAACAGTTTTATTTTTAGTGGCCATGGTTAAGGAACAGATTTTATTAATGCTTTAGGGAAGTTATTTTATTCAACAGAGTTTTAAGTTTTATACTAAAATAGTCTAGGCTGCTCTCAAAATTTATTAAGCTGTCTTGCTATCCCTAGAAACCTTCTGCGACTCATTGTAAATATAATTAAGGCAAGTTTGCATATATGTGACTGTATACATATGCAAAATTCCATCCTTGGCACTTTGAAGATGTCCATCCAATTCTGGTCAGAACTTTAGCTTGGATAAGTTAATGAAACATGAGCCATCTTCAAATTTATAAAACAGCAGTGTTTCTTCCTATAATTCTGAGCACATTTTTCTTATAGTGTGTATAATAATCTTCTTTAATTGGATTTATTTTTTTCCAAACTAGGCCCCGCATGGCCTAGTTTCCATTTTTTCCTCACGTCTCTGAGTGTTCTTTGCGAATCACTTTTCTGAGATTTAATTTCAATGGTAGGTTGGTTTCATTTCAATTTTTTTTTGTATTATTTTAATTTTATTTGCCAATTTGCCTTTAAATACCCTTAAGCTAGAAAGTCGTGGCTGTGACTTTGCATCTCAATGTGGTGTAGGAGGCAAAAAATTTAATTTGGGTCTGTAGAAAGTTTTATGAGAAGAACTCAGAGTGGCTGTTTTATAAATTGTTATTTGTGTTTTTTAAATTATGTATGATTAAAAGGTAGAACACACAGGTTCACCCATAGTTAAGGCAAAGTAGTGTTCATATAACTGAATTGTGTTTATTCTTTGGGAAAATACATTGTACAACAATGACGGTAAGTTCAGAGCCTTTAAACCTTTGTGTTTAGGATGGTCAGTGGGATCATTAATGTGCAATTTTGTGGCCTAGGGAGCTAGGGTATATCTCTGTTCCAATATGGGAGCTCTTGGTGATCTACAGTAAATGTATATTGAAAATACAGTATTCCCTGTCTGGGTAGCTGACTGACTTGAAGTTAAGGCAGTGGCACACCTGTCAGCCTGCTGTTGTTGTGGTAACAGAATGTCTTGCTTTGCAGTGTTTATGGGGAAAAAGTAGCTTCGAATAAATGTGAATTTTGAGAATATGGTTTCTTCCTTTTGTGTTTTTCACACATTAGGTGTTGGAGAATGACCCAGGAACACAACTACAGTGATAAAAATCATACTGACCTTGAATAGGGTGGGGGACTGTGGGTAAAACACGCTCTAAAGGGGAAAAACGGTAAACATCACAGAGGGTATAAATACACACATATTTCTCAAGGTTAATCGCTCACAGTTACAGAACAGGAATTTCCGTGCCTATGGAACCTTATCTCCAATAAACTGCTTATTTGTTCTTCCTGTTAAAATATCAAAGACTGATATTAGTGAAATTATGAATATAGCTCATTTTTTAAATTATTAAAGCAAGAGCAGAGAGCCAACACCAGTGGTAGCCCTCCACATGGGGTCTTCTCCACTGCTAGAAAACCCAATACCAAGGTGATGTCTTCTTAGGGAAAAGGACTAGAACAGATTACAGAAGTTATGGAGCCTTTCTTGGTTCTGGTTCTTCTCCCTTTGGCTAATGATAGATGGAATGACAGCAGTCAGTGGCAGTTTTCTCTCCCTTATCTATCATACAGTTCTTTACCAGCTTCAGTCAAGCATCTGGAAAATTTATTTGAGGAAACACTAATTCATCTTTTCCCTCATGGATTGTATTTCTGTAACAGGGATGCCACAGGAAAAAAGTCTCCCTGGCAATATGTTTCTTGGAACGATATAGTTTTATCTGTAGTCCATTTCTTCATCCTTCTTCTTGCTATCATACCATCTTCTCCAAAATTTGATGAGCCCACCAAACTTAGCTGATACATGCTGTTAACTAATAGCAACTAGTTTTATTTGAACCCTGGGGTCTAACATAGGTAAGTCTCTCACTTGCACATTCCCATACTCTGGCTTCTTCCTGTAATTTAAGTATACTGATGGAATTCAGGTTTTAGGGGATATTTCATACTTCTCATTAATATTCCGCATTTGCCTCTAAATCTTCCCGGAGGCTCTTTCAGCTAGGGAGAATGATGCGGGAGAGACAGGGCTTACTATGTGCCAACTCCCGACTCTATAGTGCGACAGAATTAGCGTACCTTTCCACATTTTAATTTAGAAGTTCATTTAAATAGTGGCCAATGTCAAGTAGAAACCAACCAAAACCAAGCCACAGAGAGATAAGCACGTTCCCGTTTGGTTTGCCTTCCATCTTGTACTGTAAGGTCAGTGAGGAAAAGTTGATCCTCTCCCCCCACGCCCCCCAACCCTGGTTCTTCTAGTCCTTCACACATCTGGCCATTGAGAAGATTCCCAGGCACCTTAACTACTGTACTCTCTAACTTGGCTGAAGGTTGTAGTTTAAATGGGAAAGGTGCTTAAGTGCATTGAGATAGAATAGGTCAGTAACATCCAGAGAATGATTATGTCATAGTCCTCAAAATGCCAGGCAGGAAAAAAAAAATGATTTAAACCTTCACCGTGCATTTGCTATGAAGTTTCCAGCTTTGATAATAAATGGCTGAAGTGCTTTCACATTTATGTATCAGCTGGAGAACACTGTCCCATACCATATGCTCTCTACTGTATTTTATTTTATGATTACTGTTATTATTCAGAGTGTTTAAGTGACTCAGCTTATTACTTTCTCACCATACTGTTCACAGTTGGATGCACGCACTCTGCCCGGCTTTCCACACACGCTTGTGTATTGCTACACCATGCTGCCTTCTCTCCACTGCCTTTCCAACTGCTTCCTGGCTGGTGATTAGCCTCTCAGTCCCGCCCCGTTAACATCACATTACGTAAGTGAGTCTTGTTCTCCCCATTCTATCCTTCTGGCTTATCTCTTCTCAGCGACTTTTTCCTTTCCAGTTCTTTTTATCCTCATTCTCTCCACTATCATTCCTACTACCGTTGTAAAGTTCACAGCAGGATTTGTGGGCTCCCACAAGAGTGAACTGAAAACTGATTCCGATACCAATTAAAACGGAGAAAGGCAACTTCACACTGTTGATTTTCAAAGCCAGAAAAGAGCAGGCATCTTGGGGGAGCTTTGGATTTCTCCCTTGGATGCGGATGCTTGAGGTCAAAGCAGATGAGTGGGGGATGTTAGGGACAGACTCTGCTCTTGACCTTAGAAGCATGGGCTGTGGCTTTTGGTATGGCCTTTGGGTATTGGCTTGGCTTTTCTATTGGCTAAATGGGATATGTGACTGCAAGAGGTCTATTGGCTGATTCTGCCATATATGGAGAAAACAAAACCAACCAACCAGCCAGCCAACCAACCAACCAACCAAGCCAAACCAAATTAAATGACTGTTAAAATTTCACAAGGAAGCACTTCAAAATGACTGTACAAAGAAAGCTGAAATGAAGGGCAAGATGTTTATATCAAAATAGTTTCCTAACTTCGATTTTATTTCATTTTGAATATTCGGTAACTACTCCTGGAACTCAACTCATTTGATGTCCATTTTGGCATATAAAGCAACCCACATGCCCACTCGCTTCCTTTTGTATCCGTAGAGAGTCGTTGAAGCAGTTAGTCTCTATTGTTGTATATTGTATAAAGTTAGAGCTCAATAATAGTTTGTTTTATGATGAAGTAGCTATGAGAATATGGTTAAGGAGTTTGCTAAGTATTAAGTACCACAAAAATAAAAATTAAAAAAATTTAAAAATATGCCTTTAACACCGAACTCCTAAAATAGTGACTTAGAATGTTTTCTGAATAGCAAGGGGAGGCCCTCATTGTGAAGACTCTCTGTCTTCATGGATGGCTTGGGCAGTTTTTATCTTATAGTCAATTACAAGTTTATAAGTTAATCAAGTGTCCAGTGAAATGGGAAAGCACTCCCTGTACACAGGTGCCGGATGGGCCAGTGTAGATGCCTTATAGTTTTATTCTCTTGCCTTCTGTAGCCTTAATACACTAATAATCTTCATGTATCCCTAAACTGATTGACAGAACTTTCCTTTTACACAGAAATAAGCTGCTAATTTCACAGACTTGAGTCCCTAGGCCAGGAATCAGTACACCTAGGCTGATGGGAGGTAGTGGAAAGAAGTGTAAAGCAGGGCTCTTCACTGCACAGGAACAAAACATTAACAAGCCAGGAGAAAGGCTTCATGAAGGAAGGAAAAGGAAGGTCAATGCTTCTTCACCTCCTCACCACAAACTGTAGCTCCTGACATTTTGGTTTACGTAAAGGACGTGCTGGTCTCTTGGAGGTTCAGAGACAACTTTAAACCTCCAACTCGGTGTATATATCATTCTGTTTCACTGATTACATAAACTCTGGGCAACAGGAAACCACAGGAACATAGTCAGGTTGCCCTGATGGTTAAAGGACAAGTATGTGAAGCAAGCACTTCCCATAAGCATCACTTGGGAAGAATTAGTAACACTCAAGTAATTGCCAGTAGTGTCCGTCCCTTAAGGAAAGCACTGAGATAAAGTACATCCATCATCTTGTGGGTAAATCTCCTGTTTTCGGCATAGGAGCATTGCGATGGTTATAACCTATCTGTAGACGATGAAACTTCTCGTTGCATCAGAAGAAATCCACACCTTCATTTATGACACAAACACTGCTCTGTCTGAACTGACTAAGGAGCTGAATCCCAGCCCAGGCAACATTGTGCTACTGGATTCGCACATTTAGAAAAATGTGAAACGTCCCACTTAGTTTGGGCATGAAGAAAAATATGTAAAAGGTATTATTCAAATATATACACTAAAGTAGTCTTTGGCAGAGTACTAGAATGTGAGGAGAATGAGAACAAATGAAAAAGAAAATGCTTCCAGTGGCTTAGGAAGAAAGTATTATAAACACAATGTATTTTTTTGCACTGTCATTGAGTTATTTTGACCCCTCTGGAGAGGTGAACAGAGAGTAGAGAAGGATACATATATATGTTGCTGAGGACATCGGATGGCAAATTGACACTGCAGAAGTCAGCATGTCACTGAGGTGGACGGGCTGGAAATGTGCTGACTAGCCATTAAGGATGAATAATCATGAACTCAGGGACGCTGGCTCTGTGTCTCTACCTGCTGCTGCCTCTGGCTGGCAGCAGCTCACCAGCTGCTGTATCTGCTTTGGCCCAGCTTGGTCAGCAGAGCACCCCGCTGCCCACACAGTGCTTCTGTCAGAGCCTCTGGCTACAGACACCCCTCCTGACACTGGTGGGAGGAGGAACACCAGCTGCCTTACAAGGGCCTTTCCTCCCCTTTCCCTTTAATCTCCCTGACTTTGAATGTGAAGAATGGGCAACCTACTTACACGAGCTTATTGTTCCTTTTCTTTCTTTCCTTTTCCTTTATTCTCTCACTGCTATCTTTCTTTCTTTGCCTGTTTCCTCTCTCTCTCTCTCTTTCTTCTTTTACTTATTTTTTAGGTCTGTGAAAAGTGGGCCACTGTAAAGTCCCATTTCCAAGCCTCTAGCTACTCGGGTTGTGATGACATGCTTTCTGAACCTAACTGATGGGAGTTCGGGTGGCAAGGAAGCCACGCTGCTTTTATCATAAAAGACAGACACTCCCCCTCCCACCTTGAATTTCAAAACTGGGTTTTGGGTCTAAGAAACAGAGTTGTTAACTAATTTTCTACCACGGGAGTAACTCAAAACCTAGCGGTCTTCCATCTGGTCTTTAATAAGCACACAATATCTTCTGTTAACCAAGGTGAAGGCATATACTGTGTATACATGTGGCATAAACACTGGTACTGATGCATGCATGATGCTGTGTCAAGGGCAGTATGGGACCACTGAGGAGATGGCCCATACTGCGTACTTCATAATGGAGGATGACTTTCACCAAATCATGAAGGACATTGCGATAGGAAACGTTTGGCAGATTCTACAGTTTTCAAGTTTAGAACCTGAAATTCTCCAAAATTCTTCATATTTTGTAATCTTACCATGCTAAATTGTTTCAGCGATGGCTGTGATGGCTAGTTCTCTTTCGTTAGGTCCTACAAGTGTCTCCACTGTCTATAATCTAGCTCTTGTTCTTCCTCTCTCTGTAAATACTCTCTCCTCAACTTTTCCTTCCTCAGCCTTAAGGCAATGTTTTATTTGTTACTTGAACTGCATAAGTATCACGGTTTTCTTACTCTCTGTGGGATGAGAAGAAGATATATCTTAATGTGGTATATTAGTGTTCATTTTTCTAAATAATCTTGTTGTTGCATTTTTTTAATTTTCTGATCCCCTTAAAATCTTTTCTGTCAGGTGCATGATGTTCTACTTGAGTGGGTTCTTTTAGGTTTGTCAGGATCTCAGATTTCTCATTGCCTCTGGGATTCCTTAGGTCAGGAAGGAATGGGTAACTACGTCTCCTAACTCATAGTTCCTCAGAGGTCTGGTGACTGTTGTCTCCAGTTAGGGCAAAGAGACAAGTAAGCACGATATGGGTTTTCAGTCTCACGTTGATGTAGCATCTGTATAGCTATCCCTCATGAAACTACCACAGACCGAAGGCAGACTGGTAAGAAGGAGAAACTTGAGGCCATGTTTAGGGTAGTTTACGGTTGTTGTTTTGCAAAAGTAGTGTTAGATATTCAGCAGTTTCCAAAAAACTAATACTGCCCTTCAAGAGAACTCTTGCTTAAATTGATCTTTCTTCAAAGAATCCCTTTTTCCCTTGAAGGCTCATCTAAATTGAATACAACAAGATGAAGACATCTTTCCTAAGTGTTTAGTGGTTTGTCATTTTAAAATAATAATAATAAAACCGTAAAAGCATTTTCTATTTGATCTAAGTGGATTTTGTGGCTCAGAAGGTTCTAACCATTTTGCTTTACTTATTCTGATAAATAAAATCTCCCTGTTCCAGATACTATCATCTTTCCATGACCCAATTCAGCGTCCTCTGTCTCTCGGGGACATTTGAATCTGGAATTATAGCTGTCTGACCAGCAAGGGTGTGGAGTTACAGACATGACGGAACATGGTCTTGGTGAGCAAAACTCCATGGTGGGGTCTGATGACATCCCTGTCTTTGAAAAGGACTGATTCCTTCTCTGCCATCTTCTCTGATCTTCAGAAATGCTCCCTTTCCCATGATTCCACCTCGGCTGCAAATGGTGGGTCAGAAAGGTAAACTTACTGTCCTAGGGAAACCATCCTACTGATCCTATTTCTCTTCAAATTTTACATTATGCTTTAAATATTCAGTCTACCCTTCCTCTTGTGTTAGGAAAAACGCTTTCTTTTTCCAGCCTCTACTTTTCCCAGGGCTTCCTGTGCTCTTACTGAACATTTCTTTCCCAATAACTACTTGCTGGCATAGTATAAGAGCCAAACATTGCCTGGCCTTTGAACTGCCCATTTCATAAAGAGGCCACCACAAAGTAAATATGTATTCTTTGAATTTTCTTGAAGAACAACCAACTGGAAAAAAAAAATGAAACTATGCAACCAATGAAAACACTAGGAAGTTCTCCAAAGTAAGAGAACACAGAGAATAGTCCTCCTACTCATAAATATTGCTATTCGTGGAGGCTGGTAGCCTCCACTCTGCTTTCGTGGAATATTCTTGCTTTTGTATAGGTTTAACTTTAAAGGATGCAGGGTAGATTTTGAGTCAATATGGGGGAACTCTATGCCTTGCATGAGATCAGCATCTGCTTTGGCATACTTACTGAAAAGGACTAGGCTGGCATTGGTGACGCCGAGCTTGTTGGCAGCCACACAGGTATAGTTGCCGTAGTGTTCCTCAGTGACGTTGGTCACCGTCAGGGAGGACTGGCCCTCAGTGCTCTTAATCTCAAGGCCGTTTGCACTGTTTATCCTAAGAGTAAAAAAACAGAAGAGTTAAAGTGATACAGCTGGAGGGCACGGCTTTGTGGCTTCTTCCTCATCTTTATGCTGGAGCTTTTACAAAGAGGAGAGGAAGTAAGCGTTTGTTACCTTTCTTTACTTACTCTTTATAATCACATAACTTCTGTTATTAGAACCGATCAATGTCCATCCACAAAGAAGACACAGCAATGGATGAGTCCCATTAAAACTAAGTTTCTACTACATTCAAGAAAGATATGTAGGTGGAAATTATCAATTGAGCCATTTTTATTCATCTCGAGTGCTTTTGGGTTCAGCTTAAGGGTTACAATTTCTAAGTGATGTAATAAAGAAGGCGTTGAAAAGGAAAAGTGTACACCATTACAGAGGAGTGAGGTCTTGCTACTAGGCTCTGGGAGGCTTTGAGAGCAGAATTTGGAATTTAGGGTATAAAGGTTTTGGCATGTACCTGGTGTCATCCCGGTACCACTCAAAGTCAGGTGCAGGCACCGCTGAGGCTTCACATTTGAGGGAAGCTTGTCGTCCTGTGGTGGCTTCATTGCTCTTAGACTCTGTGATGGTGGGTGGATCTGTAGCAAAAGCAGACAGAGATGTGAGGTTATTATGTGAGGGCAGAGGATGTTCTGAGAACAAAGGGCTTCAGTTAGAGAATCTGTAGGAAAGGTGGATACACAAGTTCACATGAAAGGGGGAGGCTCTAGAATTGGTATCGAAGGCACAGTTAGGAAAGGTGTCTGGTTGGAGGGAGATAAGAAAGAGATTATGTGGAAGCATCATTGACATGCCTCATGATCAGCTAGATGGGACTGGTCATTAGCAAGCTAAAGTAAAGTAAAAAATGACTGATAGAATGTATAGTTGGCTAATAAAACACTCAACAGGATTCTACTTGAATGAAACCCAAATTTTCTTTTCCTCTCCTTCTCAGTCATTCCAATTGTGGTTTGTATTATTTGCAATGTTTTCAGGAAGTCATGAAACTAAAACATAGTTTTTTTAAGGTTTATTTTTAGTTTTATATATATATATATATATATATATATATATATATATATAAAATCTCCATGGATATATGCATGTATATGTGAATTGTGTAAGTTGAGTGTTGGAGCCCATGGAGTTCACAGAGAGTCCTGGATGTCCTGGAGCTGTGAGCTATCTGACATGGATGCTTGGAAACTGAATTCATGTCCTCTTCAAGAACAGTGCTTGCACTTAGTCACTGGGCAAACACATAATTTGACCATTTTTTCCTCATTGCTATTATTACTATAGTTAGTGACAGCTTTGAGGAGTCTGATGAAAATGAAAAGGTTAACTTAATCTAATCTGAAACTTTGCCATATGCTGTCAGAGGACTCCAGAAACTAATAAGCAAGAAAACAACCATGAGGTCATTGTTCTGGTCTTTGCTCCTATGTGTTCCCTTGTATTACTATGACACAAGCAAATTTGGCTTTCATATGTGAGTTGAAATGTGATATATCTAATACTGGACAGAAGATCTGCTTGCCATCAATACTTCACTCCCAATGGCAGTTGGATATCTCCATATATCTCTATCTTTCCCTATCTATCTATCTATCTATCTATCTATCTATCTATCTATCTATCTATCTATCTATCTATCTATCTATCTATCTATCCATCCATCCATCCATCCATCCATCTACCTATCTATCTATCTATCTATCTATCTATCTATCTATCTATCTATCTATCTATGTATCTACCTACCTACCTACTTACCTACCTATCTATCATCTGTCTGTCTGTCTATCTAGGGAGCCTTTGAGTGGACCTTATAAAACTATCATTGACTTGAGATGAAGTAAAAAGCTGATCTGATAGTCTATCTTTGCCATGATTCTTTATATATCCTACCAAAGTGAAGTAAGACAATATGGGAGAGATAATTTTTTGGGGCCCACTAATGTTTTTTGCCCATGTAAAGTTTGTGAAAAAGACTTTTCCAGGTAAAGGAAGTTGCCTCAACCAGGAAACCAGAGTTTGATTCCAAGCCCCCATGCAAAAATCATCTCATGAACCTGTAATCCTAGAGCTGAGAAGGTGGAGAAAGGAGAATTTCCTGGGGACTTCTGGTGAGGAAATTTAGCCTAACTAATGAGTAAATAAATCTGATGGCATTCCTGAAGATCATACTTGAAGGCCTCCATGTATGTATGTGACACCACCATATCACACCACACCACACAGATAAGAGAGAGACATAAAGACAATGAGAGGCACACAGAAAGAGAACTTTTTCATCTAAAGGAATGTTCCAGGGAATGGGAACTTAGCTGTATGTATATGTGTTTGGGAAGAATAGGCCCAAGTACCAATCAGGTCATTCAGATTTTTGTGGAGGAAAAGGTGATTAATAAGATAAACTTTACCATACACAATTCACTTAAATATCTGGACTATGCTATTTCTTTGTTTCTAATTTTGTTTTCCTATAGTTTTGCGCATCAGTTTTAAAGTTCTCTGTCTACAGAAAGTCTGGTCCTGAGTTAGAATCACATTGAACAATGTCCGTCCAGTCTGGAGTTGCAGCTTCTTTCCATCTCATTTTATCATCAATATTGATTTTTTTGCCATTTTCAGAGAGAAAAGAGTAAGAAGACATTTAGGCAATGCTATCAAACCAAATGCAAACATTAGTTCTTGACATTGTTGTTGGTACTCTTTTGCTCTAGACTTAGCTTCTCATTTCCCTAGAGGCACAAAATGAGAAGATGCTGTATTGAAAAGCTACACAGAAGAAAAAACAACAAGACCCTGAACTAAAGGTCGGGGCCTTGGGACATAGTTCTGGTGTGGTTTATGGACCTCTCACTGTGCAGTGTTCCTATAACCTGAGTCTTGGCTTAGCATTCATACAAGAAGGGAACTTCACTTAGCAATCCTCTCAGCCTAATCCTTCAAACTGAGCTGTCAAGATCATTCTAGCACATGCATTTTTACACTTTTAACCATTCTTGACTTTAAATGTCTAGCTTTCTAGAGTATTCACTTGTCTACTCCATAGGTTAAGAGGTAGAGTTAGTGGTGAGTTGTAGGAAACCTGGAATATGAGGTTTGAGCCTCGATTTAGAACCAACCAACCCTGAGTTTAAGTCCTTCACTCCTTCCTTATCTTTTCAAAGAAGGAGAGAGCTTAAAATGATCAGCAGGTTCCATTGCAAAGTCTTTCTACCTATGACTGGCTACCTAGATCATTACAGCCCATCAGTTCAAAGGATAATGCATGAATTCGATGTATTTGTGCTGATGGTAGAATTATTGGTAGGGGGATAGAGCATAAAATAGAGGAGGTGATAAGCTCAGATTTAAATTTGATATATGTGTGCTTAAAGTGAGGCTTGGCCCCTCTTTGTTCTCTCTTATTAGAGACTTTAGTACTTTACCCAGAGTCACAGTGCTTCAATTCCCTCATCAATAAAGTCCTGGAGCTAGCAGCAGGGAGGCCCATTTGGAAGCTGATGAAGGAATTTAGAAAGATTCTGCACCAGGTTTATGGTAAAACGATGGGAAGAAGAGGACAGATTTGAAATGTAGAGCTTTAGACATGATAACCTAGCAGTGGATTAGATGTAAAGGGGAAGGGAGGAAGGGTAAAGGATAACACCCAGGTATTTTGTTTGGACATCAAGAGATGCTATCCACCAAATAATGTACACAAAAGGTAGAATATGACTCAGTGAGTTGAGTTTGATAAAAATATATGAGAACCCGAGTTCAGATCACCAGCACCCACGTAAAAAGTTAAGCATGTTGGTGCATGTCTTTAATGCCAAGGTTGGGCAAGGCCTTATAGATTGATTACTGGCCGGACAGCCCAGCCAATTGGTGGATTCCACATGCAGTGAGAAAACCTGTCTTAAAACAAAGACAAATATAAAAACAAAACAAACTATTAAGGTACAGAACAATAGAGGAAGACAACTGAAGTTGATCTCTATCCTTCAAACATATGCACACATATGAACACAAGACATATGCATCACACACACACACACACACACACACACACACACACAGTAAACCAGTAAATAAGGTAGAGATGACCAACAGTTTAATAACTCAGTCCCTTTCATTTTGTATCCTCACGTATTTTCATCTTTTTATCCTGCTCTTCAAACACCTAGTCACACATTGTAGCTCAGTGGTCCACTGCTATTGGTAGGAAAGACAATGTTACTTCTGATTCTATAGTTTGTTTAATTATTTAATGTGGAAAATGAATCTCAAGATATGTTTGTTTCTGGAACTATGTGAATATGATTGACAAATCCTTGGTGAGGATTGAGGTTTCATTTTACCTAGTCAAAAAAAACTACACACTCTTACACCATACAACCACCATGATCACCACCATCACCACCACGATCACTACTAGCATCACCATGACCACTACCACTTCCACTACCCCATCACCCTCACCACCATCACCACCACTACCACTACCACCACCACCACCACCACCATCACCACCACGATCACTACTACCATCACCATGACCACTACCACTTCCACTATCCCATCACCATGACCACTATCACCACCACTACCACTACCTCCACCACCACCACTACCATCACCACCACCACCACCACCACCACCACCACCACCACCACCACCACCACTTCCACCACAACCACCTCCATCATCATCGCCACCACCATGGTACTCAGAGCTATAGAACATGTTGACACAATATTGCTGTGGTACATTCTCTCAAAGCTCTCTAGCATAGCATCAGGATCACAAGTCCCAGATGCATATGTTTGCAGAACATTCCTTGCTCTGCTTAAGTTTATATTATTTAATGTACCTATTACTTGGTATTTATTACTTGGGGGATAATGACAAAGATTGGGGAACACATCGAGTTTGTTTGTCTCATCTCT
Source organism: Rattus rattus (assembly GCF_011064425.1). Taxonomy (NCBI): domain Eukaryota; kingdom Metazoa; phylum Chordata; class Mammalia; order Rodentia; family Muridae; genus Rattus; species Rattus rattus. The sequence goes on along the minus strand of NC_046157.1, from coordinate 27,066,931 downwards.
TCTCTTTGTCCTGTGTGGTTTTTGTCTTGGTTTTGGAGATGGTGTCTCACTATGCTGTTCCGAGTTCCTGGGATTTCAGAACCTTCTGTTTTAAAAGAATAGTTCTTTGAGCTTTTGGAATTTAGCTTTTGGCCAAAAAGCTGAGGGTTCTTCTCAAAGCTGGATCAAGAACCTCTCCTTCATGTTTTCATGAGTGCAGACATCTCAGCCCAGGGTGCCTGGGGTGTGTGGGATAGTTGAATACGCTAAGGTACTACTTGGTACTACTTCTATTTTGACCTCTACCATGGAAGCATTTAACCTTTCAAACTTATCCTTATTTCTGAATTTGTTTGGCATGTGTACAGGTAAGCAATAGATTGTTTATCAATCCGTTAGAGGCCCCAGCAAACTGGAAGCTATCTAGAAACTTGGAGTAAGTGCATTAAATTCAGAAAAAAGATGACTCTGGTCCAACTACTTGCTTTCATCTTTTAAAACCAGTAAGTCCCTCTCCCAGAGTCAATTCACAGCCACCAATAAGGAGCACAAAAGCTTGTTGCTCTTCTTATTTCTCAGATGACGTCATGGTCCAGGCCTTCTTCCGTGGTTTTTGTGAATGGACATTTTAGAGTTCATTTGGAATGAATTCTGTGTAGCTAAGGCCAAGAAAGATTATTATGAATTATACTGTAGCAAGACTTATAGAGTTAAAATAATACACATGTCTGTTCAAAATAAGGTTATAATAAAATGGGATTCCTATAAATGCTGCACAGAGAGATTCGTTGTCATTCTCTGCATGATGTTGGAAGAGCTTACATACACTTATCCAACGATTCCTCCAGTTTTTTTTAACTTAAACACCAGGTCCTGAAAACATTAATCAGGGCTTTCTTGTTCTTATATCACTGATAACAAAATTCTTTCCATCAAAATGATGATAATAAGGATAACTTTCATTCATTTAATCTCCCTAATCTGCGGAAAGATTGTAAAAACCATAAAATTTGAATAAAAGATATGATTCATAACACTATAGACACCTATTAGGACTGCTTCAGATGTCAGACATCCTTATTTGTCCAAATAACAGCCCTAAGAGTTATGCATTAGTACTGTTATTTGGAGAACAAGAAGGGAAATTTGCAGAGGGTTAGCAACTTGTTCAAATACATCTGAGCAGTGTTTGTTGAAGTATGGATTTAGATCCCTGTTGATCATGTTCTGAACCTCTCTAAACTGCTTTGTTTGTTTGAATAAGTTCTTTCATTTTATTTTTCAAGATTTATTTGTTTTATGTGTGTGAAGTTCTTGCTCACATATACATCTGGGCACCACTTGTACAGAGCCTAGTCACCATAGAGTTCAGGGAGGTCAGAAGGGGGCACCAGACCCACAGGAACTGGAGTTATGATGGCTATAAACCTAGAAGGCTATGTGAATACTGGGAACCAAACCCAGTTTCTGTATATGAACACTAAGTGTCCTTAACCACTGAGGTTAACCACCATCTCTCCAGGAAGGAAATAAAAAATATTATTTAAGGGAGCTTGAAAAGTAAATGTTGCAGATTTTTGCAAATGTTTATAGAGCACTGAAAAAAATGGCAGACCATATAGTGACATAATTGGTATATTTCTAAATTAGGAATCTGAAGTTTCAGGCCTGACTTTCCCCTATGCATCTACTGTTGCCATAGATACCTCTCTCTTCTTAGCCTCCTGCCTATGACACCTACCAATCTTGTACACAGGTGTAAGACAAATATTGTATGAAATAAAAGGTAAAGAATACTTTGAGCCTCTGAAGTAGCAACATCATTTGCTTTTACCACTATCACTCTCTTGGGTTTGGGTGAAAAGAAATTTGAGTTAGACCTAGGAGTCTGAGGTCTGCCATTTACAAGTTCTTAACTATATCCTATGAAATTCTCAAAATATAAGTGAAAAATGTTGTTTGGAAAATGTAAGACCAGCACAGAGACTGGATAGGTGTTGCCATGAATTACTTGAGGTCTCACTCTACATTGAGAAGTTATTTTCCTAAATTTGCTTATCAGGTGACCTTTGAATCAAAGTACTGAAGCATCTAGTTATGTTTTATACTTAGGTTCTGAAAAGTTTGCCCAGAGCTTGCATGTGCCTGTTCCTGTTCTAGAGAATCTTTCAGCTTCAGTAGTCACCTGGTAGCTTCCAATTCCAGACCCAAGGGATTCCATGCCTTTTCTTGGTCACTGTAGGTTTTGCCCCACCCATGTGTATACCCAACAGGTGGTGCATGTTGTTCAGTAACCTCTGCTTTTTCTAAACTCACACACATGTAAGAGCTTTGGAAATATCCATGTCATCAGCCCCCTGCCATGTATATAGGGTGAGCCAATTCATTCTAGATGTAGAGTTGGGTGAACGGGAGATGAGGAGAGGAAGTAGAAATTGCAAATGCTGTCACTGTGAGAGAGAGAGAGAGAGAGAGAGAGAGAGAGAGAACTAAGGGTAAGCAAAAAGTGGGGACATTAGCATGTCAGTTGTGGTGGGGGAAGAATGTATTTAGGAATTTCCTCATGACTAAGAAAGAAGTCTACTCTAGGAAAAGTCTGAAAGAAAGCAATATCACGCATCTATTGAACACTTGCTCTGTGGTAGATACTATCCTAGAGACTCATTAATGCATAATGAAAGGGGAAATTGAGAGTGTAGAGTCAGGAGAGTGTATTTCTGTGGATGATATAATTTGTCCCTTCATAGGACATGGAAAGTCAAAAGTCTTGTCCTTTCTATAAATTTCACCAAATTTATTTAATAGCAAAGATTTTGAAGCAATGATTTAGCTTTCTATAGGTTCCAGGACCTCCTACCACTTAGAAAATAGACTTTTCATGTAAAATGGCTATGTGCAATGATACAGACCTACCACAGAGGCAGGTTATCTAAGAGAAATAAAAAAGGAGAGGCTACAGAATCTGCTGTGAGCTCAACGGGTAAAACGGTTATATCTCCCTCCCTTACTGTGCTAGCCTTTATGTGTCCTGTAACAAACATCTGTTGGCAAAGGAGTAAATGAATCAATGAGCAGCAGTGGGGAAGTTATAAGTGCTAAGATTGCTTCTTTAGTGGTATCCAGGGTATGCTCATTATGATAATCTCATCAGTAGTTTTCTTAGCTATCCTGTTTGCCCGACCTGATCCTGAAGCCTCTGTTTGAAATGGAAGAGAACTCAAGTTAAACCAAAGAAAGAAGGTTCAGATGAAGTGACCAAAGGGACCCTGGCTATCTTTCTATAGGTGAGAACATGCTTCTATAATTCTATCTTGGAGACCACATCTATTTCCTCAATGCAACTCTGCCTGGGTACTATGGTTTATTGGAACAGAATTTCTGGTGTAAGGACTGATTTTATATACATGTACTTTATGAAGTTTGGGTGAAAAAAGTAATTGCAGAGGAATTTGAAATTAGAATGTTTTTCCTGATTTGTAACTGGCATCATTTATTTATAGAGCCTGGGAGAATAGTAAGATTAAGAGTTTTATTTTGAGTTTTCTGTCATTACCTTCAGTTAACATTTACTGACTATTTTTGTAGGGTCGAGCACATTCTTGTTCCTCTTGGTTAGAGCACATTGGGTGTCGAATTGAATTCTTCCAGGATAATTTTTGAGAATTGGTGAGTTCTGTCCATGTTCAGGGATTCACTCATTACTGGCTAAATCTCATATTTTCATAAAAGTTTTCTTGAAAATTATCAGTATTTTTTCCTTTTCTAAATTATACTTTGGGGACAGTGGAGAGGGAGCAATGTCAGACTAATTGCTTCAATAATAACAGGACCCGGGTGACTAGCTTTGATCTTGGAAACCATCTCCAATCCAGACCACTTTGATGTTTCATACAATGGAAGCATAAATATTTTCTATTTACTACAGGATTGGACTTTCAGAAACCCAATTAAGTTGAAGGTCAATTAAGAGAAAATGAAATCTTGACTCTAAAAGTCAGAGAAGAGGTGTCGGATGATAGCATGGCTATGTGTGCATAAAGGAAGTTAACTAACCTAATTACAAACTTATATAAACACCCGGAGAAATTGCCTTTCATGTGAAAAAAGGACCTAAAGCATTTTATAACATTGAGATCATTAATGCATCTTTGAAACACACCCAGTACTGCAAAAGAATAGTAATGCTGGCATTTCAAAACTCTATTACTAAAAAAAAAAAAAAAAAAATTGAAGACAGCCAGGGATAAAAGCACTTCACAGCTCATCAAATGCAACCCCTTGCTCTTAAAAATGAGATCATAAACTTTAAACGTGTGGTTCAGTGCTGTGTCTATTGGTTTCCCCCAGGTACACAGTGGAGCCTTCCCTGTCCATTTCAAAAAGCTATAAGGCTGGCTGGAGCTGGGCACTGGGGACCGGGGCATTCCAACAGAGGCTAAGCCACCTTAAGCAAGCTCAATTCCAAAATTCTAAAGCAAGAATATGGATGCTTATCTCATTGGATTATAGTGAGACTAATAGCGTGCTTAAATCCCTAATAGGAAGCTATGTTGAGCATTATGAATAATTGAAATTTCTCCCCTTCCTCTTCTTCCTTGGGAAGTTCGGGCTTTAGAATCAAAGAGACCTGAGGTTGAACCCCCCTTTCTTCCATTTGCTTTTTGTGTTGCTCTGGATAGGTGATTTCCTGAACATAGGCTTCAGTTTCTAAAGCCTTAACTTGGACTTGATTATATTTATGTTGTCAAGGCTGTTAGACTAGAGAGCATGTATATTGACTCTGGCATATAGGTGACAGCAAGACAGATGTAGGAAGGCAAAATGTATTGCATCATGGTTTAAAATACACTTTCAGATGTGGGCTAAAGTATGTGTGTCATGTATGATTGTGTGTGTGTGTGTTTTGTGTGCATAAATGGGTATTTGTGTGTATGAGTGTGGTAATAAACATACACATACATAGATAGGGAGAGGAGAGTAGAGGAGAGGGGAGGGAAAGAGAAAGAGAGAGAGAGAGAGAGAGAGAGAGAGAGAGAGAGAGAGAGAGAGAGAGAGAGAGATCAGAAAATCTTTGTCCTTTCATGTCATTAGTCACAGTTATGTGATGAAGACTCATGAATTTGAATGCTATAGAAAGTCACTCCTAATTGAAGAGGATAAACAAATTTCTTATTCCTTTGCTGGGTGACACACATCCTATAGATCCCCTCTTCCTCCCTCCTCCTACTTTGAACTACATCTAAGGAGCCTTTCATCTGACAAGTTCAAAGTATGCTCACTTACCTATGCATCTTAGTGAAATCTTCATTTCTAATGCCCAGGCTTTAGGAGAAATAGATAACCAAAATTAACTTATCAGACATTCTCCTCTTGCCATCAGGGACACACTGTATCTGACCAAATGGGCTTGAATTTGGTCCCAAGGCCAATTAGTTAAATAGCAGAGGATAAAATATAATCTTCGGGCTATTCTCTTCTGACAAACAATGCATTAAGATAAAAAAAATTCCAGCTAAACTAGATACGGATTGTTGCTTTTCCCAAAGCAATATGACCTTGGTGTCCATAGACTCTACAACAGTGACTGTCAGAAACTCAAGTGGTGTCTCATCGTGTTTTCTAATTCCACGGTCTGAGTAAAAGACAGGGGCTATTGTGAAATGTATTACTGGTTATATTTAGAATCAGAAGAGTTGATTTATCAAATTCAAAGGCCAAGTCTCGTCCTTGGAAGTGTCCAATGAATAAATGTGCATCCCTGACCAGAAGAACATCTGCTGGAAATGCTGTGCGCTTTCGCTAATGGAATCTGTAGAGCTCACTGGGAGTGGAGGTGTGCCCTGGGCACGGAACACCTGCTGCTCCTGTACTCACAGTTCACAGTGACCTTGACTTGTTTGACATCCGCGGAGGAGACCTCGTTGGCAGCCTTGCACTCATATTTGCCTGACTGTTCCCTGGTGATGCCTAGGATCTCCAGATATTCTTCTTCTCCTTCAAATTCTCTTCCTGGAAAAAAAAAAACCAGACAATTGCATGATTGTTTTTATAAGTCTAAAATGTGCAGCAGAATTCTTCCTTTTTTCCCTTTTAAACACAATAAGTCAACATGGTTTTTCATTAATTTGACAATGTTCTTTGTCTGAGGTCAGCATCTGCAGAGGCAGACGCCAAGATAAAGTTTCTTCAGAATGTGATTAAGTGGGAAAGTGTTTTGAGGCAAAACAGGCAGAAGAGTGGGGAAGTGGTAGCTGCAAAGGAAAGAAGCCAACAATGTTATGATGCCAGGTTAAATCTTCAGAAGCAATGGTGACTTGGTCCTTTGGGGGCTTGGGAGACTACACATGTCCCATTTCAACACTGTCCCAATAAGAAGAAGAGAAGAGGCTAGAGTGCTCGAGCATTCATATCTGTCAGTCATTAGTCAAGTATTTGGAACAAAGTAGGGGCAGGGGCACCAGGGATCTCTATGATGCACTGGCAATCGTCTTTACTAGCTACCCCCCTACACTAATGGAGCTGGCAGAAAGAGAGTGGATTGCTTGCAAGAAATGCCACTGTTTGGATTATGTGGATCTTGTTTATCACAAAAATTATGTGCTGGGGCTAGAAAGATGCTCAGTAGTGGAAAGGGCTTTTCCTGGTCTTCCAGAGACCTCAAGTTCAGTTAACAGTACATCATGTAGCTCAGAACCACCTGTGACTCTAGTCCTAAGGAACTCGATGCTCTCACCTGGCTTCTACAGCCGCTCACACATACATATATGCATACATACATAGGTATATGCACCCATACACATAACGCAAAATAGATCTAAATGTGTAAAAATAAACCCTATGTTAATCCTTGTGCTGATTATCATCCAGGCTTTCAAGCCATGGATAGATGAATGAGACTATGAGGCTAATGGTATCTTTGACTGAGACACTAAGTCTAGGTGTAAGAAGCTACACCCGTGTTCACAGTTGGAGTTAGGGACATTAAGGCTCCATTTTGGAACAATCTACAAAATCAAATGTTTTGTTTCCATAGAGAAAAACTGGACAGGAAATCTTTTACACTCTCACAAGGAACCTAACTGATTAAATGAACGTTTTCTTTTTCCTAAACAGACTGAAAGGAAAGAAAGTGGGAGGGGACATTAAAGGGGGAAAGAGATGGTGGACAAGGAAATTGGGATGTAGCTAATGCATGGATAGAAAGGTTCATGGATTTTAACTTTAGTGAAATTCTGTGCCTCTCAAATGACCAAATTCACAACTCCACTACCCACTGGGTTAGCATAGAGCATCTGGGAAGGGTGTTGACGCAGTCATGCTCCAGGATGGAAGTTTAGTGTAGCTCCTCGTCAGGCTACACTAAACTGTACCAATTAATGGCTGTGCTCAAATGCCACAAGCTGTTCCTTTCCTAAAAATCCCCAAATGGCCAAATCAACATAACATTCAGCCAGCATGGACAGGAATTCATTGTCTTGATATGTCAACCAAGCCTGTTAACTAGACTCCCAGAAGAACACAGGACCTCTTTGATAACATTTTATCACACAACGACTGGGAACATCCGAAGCGTCTAATCTCTGCCAACAGACAAGATGACTGGGTTTGAGAAAATAAGGAATAAGCAATAATAATATACAATTATTTGCTTTAGATTCAGTGTGTTCTGGATAGTCCATGTTTGTACTAAAAGTGCTGCACACTGAGATACAGTTCAGAATATTATTCCCAAATGTTTTTATTTTTCCACCTAAGCTTTCCCTTCCAAATCTTCAAGCATCTAGACAGGCAAGATCTTATGCTCCAGATGTGGGATGTAAACTATGTGGAAAATGGGAAAGGTCACCTTTTCTGGGTTGAAGAGTATATGATGGATTATAGCAAGAAGTGTTAAACACAAGTCAGAGAGTTTTAAGATTTCTCCCCCTGTCCTCTTCCATAATCGCAAAACTTATTTTTATGTGAGTGTAGAATTCTCAGTAGGAGAAAGAAGGGGTACAGGCTTGAGAGCTGTTGAAACACTGCATTCTTTTCAGTTCCAACAACACAATCTAGAAATGTGGGGAGCGGCAACAGATCTCTCCCCACATTGTAGTTTCTTAAAGAAATAAGCCTGTTATGGGAGAAAGATACTTTCCACAATATTCTCTCAGGCTTTACGAGTTTGAGAATAAAACTACAAATCAAGCTTTATTTATTGGATTTGGGGTTTGGGATTCTTATACACCAAATGCACATGTTAATTAACCTCACCCTATACTCCTCACTCCCCACCAGAAGTAGCCAATAAAGCAGGTCTCCATCAGATAAACTTTCAGTCTCATGTCTGTAGGAAGCACTTCCTCAATAACCTGAGAGAGGAAGGAGGGTTTTCCTTTCATGATAATACACACAAGGGAGGCAGATATCCTTTGTCCTCCTCCCAGGATAGCCTCCTCTACTCAAGTGCTACCTTTATTTCCATTCAACACCCAGATAGAGTCTCATTAGGGTGGGGAAGTTCTGGTAGGATAAAGTCCGTGAGTTTCCTATATTCAACCAGCCTGATAATCATTTACACCACCTGATAAGCCCTCTGTATACACCTTGCTATTCTTCCTTTCTTTTCTCCTGGATCCTCTAGTTGAAACTCAGGCATTTCTGGCCTTCTTGCTATTACATTTTGCCTAAGTCCACAAGAGCCGTTACCTGTAAGGCAATATTTCTACGACTTCAGTCAAGAATCTCTGATTAGTTCAGAGTGATAGCTTAGGAAGCACTGGGTCTTCTGTTGCGAGCAGTTTAATATTCCAGATTGTAAGCTTGCTGGGTTATTTGATGCCCGGAAGCCTCCATGAACTTACATGAGGTTTGCCATTGATTAGGACGTTAGTAACTGTTTACTCTGGTAGCTTGATACAGATTTAATATCTAGCTCTTCCACAATCTAAGTGCTGAGACTTAATCCACAACGTAATGCAAGTTGGAAGTCTAAAGCCTTGAGGAGATGACCGGAGCAGGAGAATGGGCTCTTCATAAGGATACAACAGAAACAGGAATTCTATGAACCAGTAAAGGAGGCCTCACCAGACAGTATGTATGCAGACACTTTGATCTTGGACTTCCCACTCTTCAGAACTGTATTATATAAGTTCCTGTTGTTTTTAAGTCACCCATAGTTCTTTTTATTATAGCAGTCCTGATGGGCTGGGACACAGCTGAACAGAATTAAGCAACACAAGCAGGTATTAGAGGCAGTTACAACACCTCATACAGCTTAAGAGAATGGAGCCACATGTAGAAGCCATCCTAAAAATCCATTCTTCTTTAATGGTCCTAAGAGAGTAGCAGTGTGCTGGGGGAGCTAGTACACAGAACATGCTGCTGTAAAGGCTGGACAGGGACATTGCTTGTTATGTCCTAAGGATATAAATGCTGTGTGGAATCAGTGCTTCAGCCACAAGCTGAGCTCCAACAGAAACGGGCTTGACAAGATGTTTTTCCTTTCTCTCTCAGCAGCTGCAGTTGGTTTAAAGCACGCAATAAACCTCATGAATTGTGAACCAGAAGATGCTCGAGTGGAGTGCACTCATGTCCTCCTGGGCTTTTTCCTTTTCCTTCACTGTGTATTTTCATGTGGAGGCACGGGTTCCCTCAGTCACACTGTCTAGTTGCTGCCCCCTCAAGGATTCTATCACCATACCCTGTCCTTTCAAAAACTTCTTAGGACAGAAAGTGACTCATAACCCGCCATTTAAGTCGTCCAGAGAACTTGCAAAGGACAATTTAGATTTTTCTCTGACTCCAATCTGTTATTGTCTACCCTGTATATATTTTGCTTAAAGTGTAAATTTCAATCTTTTTGTATTTTAAACATCTCAACCACTGTCCTCACTCTGATGAATGTTATGTTTATTCTGGTGTCTGGCGTTCAGTTTAAATTACCCCTTGCTTAGTGTCATTTTGCGTCTTCTGGCAATAATTCGGTGAGAAAGCCAAATAACTCCCTGTCTTCTTCAGTGTCCCTACCTTTCACATGCTCGCACTCAATTATCATGACCCCCTTTCGTCTGTGTATTCAAGTTGTGCCTTACTAATTCCATTAATATGTCTTCGTGAGTCAGAAAGAGGAACCCTGGGCTAATGGCCAGAGGGAAGCATTCTCTTTGGTGTTCTGCAGAGTGGAGCAAAGCATCTAGAAATAACACCCATTAGAGTATACCAGGTGTTGTGCTGAGGACGATATCTGCTTTGGTGAAATTGAGTTTGCAAAGTCAACTAGTCCTTGTAAGTCAGCAGTCATTTGCAACTAGATATACTTCTTTGGAGCTTCTCATCCTCTTTCCTTCTTTTTCCTCTTCCTTTCTTCTCCACTTTCTTCCCTATCTATCTATCTATCTATCTATCTATCTATCTATCTATCTATCTATCTATCTATCTGTGTGTGCATGTGACAAAGAGACATAGGTGCTCACAGGGGCGCGCACACACACACACACACACATACACAGATAGAGAGAGAGAGAGAGAGAGAGAGAGAGAGAGAGAGAGAGAGAGAGAGAGAGGTGGAAGATTTAGTAAATCAGCTACTACTATAAAAATCCACTAGCTCTCTAATATTTACTTAGTCACCACAGTAGGCTTTCTTATTGTCCCCCTCTAGGATATGACAACCCACCTTCTGTTTGACATAAAACAATATATGTTAAAGGCCTCTGACCTTATTACTCATGAGATTTGTAATTCTTTTGCTTTATTTGAGATTCAAAAAGGACAATTCATGAATCTTGATGTTCAGTGTTTTGTGGGCTTAAAATGCAGAACTCAAAGGACTGATGTCTGCTTAGAAATCGGTGTTCTGAGAGGAGTCTTGAAACGACGTAGCAGATCTATCTTTCCTTAAGGGGAAAATGTATTTGAAATGACATTCCCTTTACTCACCTGAATTGGACTATTTACCTATACCCAGTTATAAACACATTAGCAGTAAATGCAAATGTATAGTCAAATTTATCTTGCAGGTGTGTGTGTGTGTGTGTGTGTGTGTGTGTGTGTGTGTGTGTGTGTGTGTATACAACAGAGGCAGGCTATGAACTTACACACAAAACTTCAATAATGCCATTTCAAGTTTCCTGGGTGACCTTCAAATGCTACAAAAAATATCTGTTCCAGTATCTGTTCTCACAGTTCCTTTATTGTCCCCTTTTTTTCTTTTGCGCTTTCCTTTTTTTTTTTATTTAATTCCTGAGGACACGCTTATGTATTCCTGTTTTTGCTCCTCTACCCAGCACATTCTACTCAGAAATGCTAAGGAAGGGAGAGGAAGCGGACATAATAAATCAACAGGATGCCTGCATCGGGTTTTGCTTATATCCCTAGTGTTTCTCTGGATCCTTTGAGAGTTTTTGTTTCTTGGCTTCCTATACCACTGAGAGAGCCTGTGGTATTTACAATGTTGCTATCCTAAAGTGGAAATCACTTCTCCTCCACTCCTGTCAGCTTGGGAAGGGAGTGGTGAGTGACTAAAAGGAGCAGCCATCTTGAGAGAATAGGAACAAGGGGGGTGCCTGGCAGTAAATGAGGGGGACTGGATACATTAAAGATGATTCTGAGGAAGTGTTAGACAAAGAGAAGAAAGAAGAGGGAGATGCTAGTGACTGTTAAGATGTTTGAATTTCGTGGGAGAGGGAGGGGTGGGTTACTCAAACAGACTAATGCTCTTTCTTTGAACAGTAAAACACAGCAGGGTGTGGGGTATGTAAACTGGCTTCCTGCCTTCTGCAGCCCCCAACAGTGCAGTCAGAAAGCAGGGACAAGGGCAAAGCCAAGGGAGAGCCCAACTGGCTTTGCCTCAATGAGTGAGTTTGAGCAAACTAAGAACAACGCTCTGGAATTATTTTCTCTGGCATCCACGGAGACCAAATTTGTCCCTATTTGCGTTTTTGTTCTCACACACAATGTAAGTAAGCTAGCTGACATCGTTCACGCTCAGCACTCTAGCTGGGACCACCATCCGCACATCCTTTCCAGTCCTGGGTCTTGAAATTCTTCACTGTATGCACACTGGTCTACTGGTACTTGGTGTGAGAGTAAAATCAAGACCATCTATATTTAGCTCTCCGTTGGACTTGTATTGAAAATTGCTGTGGTTAGATTGTATACTTCACATTGTGCTTTATACACCGTAGGAATAGCTGATCGTGCCCGATGTACCTGTTGGGGACCAGCAAAATGTTGGAACCTATTGAAAGTTCACGAAATAATAGAGATCTGAGGCAGGAGTTTCAGGCAGTGAGATCCAGAAGACCTTACACAAACCCTGCACAGCTGGCCTATGAGAACACCTTGTTAACAAAGAGGAAGCTAGAAAGCCCCAAGCTGAGGCTGGAACTGGTCACTGGCACAGATGCAGAGGCATTCCAGAGTCTGAAGGTGCCCTGAAATTGTAATACCAAAAAGAATAGCCCTAGACAGAGATTTAATATGTGGGTGAGTCCTGAGGATGTATGTCAGGACTACATACAGTGGTAGAGCACTTGCCCGGCATGTCTAACGCCTTGGATTCAGTCTCTAGTACAGCCAAAATTAAAAATTAAACACTGATATTTGGAGGTAGGAGAGATGGTTTGTTTAGTAGTTAAGAGCACTTGCAGAGTTCAGTTACCAGTTATGACTGGACAGGTCATAAGTGGCAATTCCAGCTTCAAATAATTCAATACTCTTTTATGGGCCTTTCAGAGGAGTTGCAGCTATGTGTGAGCATAAGCATACAAGCATACACACACACACACACATGCACACACACACACACACACACACACATATACACATACACGCACACACACATACACACGCACACACGTGCACACACACATACACACACATACATGTACATACACACACTCACGCACACACACATTACATGCACACACTAACACGTGCACACACACGCACACACATACATATACATACATACACATATATACACACATACACACACATACACATGTACACACACAATTCAAAATAAAATAAATCTTAAAACAAAGATGCTAATGAAACTGTATGTGGAACTATGTATAACAGATGTATCGAGTATGTGCAAGAAGTTGGAGATATTCCCCCCTAAGACCATGTTATGTGACAGAGAGCTCTGTCCTTGTTTAGCAGGCACTGTAGAACTGCCATCCCACCTTTTCTTGTTTCCTGTTCAGGCCCTCTTCCTCTTTTGGATGTGTGTTCTTCCCTAATAAAGTCTCTCACTTTACTTGCTGTTACCCATTTTTCTCTGTCCAATTCTTTATTTTGGACCCCACCCCAAAGTTCTCACTGAACCCAGATATCAGAACAGTTGTCAAATGAGATACTATTTAGTGCTTGCTAAAGAATGTGCTAATATATTCATAGCTTCCTGAATCTAGTGAATTTCTTCCTCCAGTGTATAAAAGAACAGGGTGAGTCCTGGGGACTAGGGAGCTTGCAAAGTCATGGGACTTCATTATAGACACCCAGGGAAGCACACAGCCATCAGCTGCACACTTCACTTAACCTCTTTACCAAGAAAAGCAAACAAAGCAAGAACGGTGAAAATAGCACTTGAAAATTCAGCCTCATGCATCTATTTTTAGAAGTCCCCCCCCCCCATTAGTATTATAAACCACGGACACATGGAAAATGCCAACACCTAGCAAAGGAGCCCTGGAAGCCTCAAGCCATGGACTTACCATTGGCAAGAAGGAGTTTCCCGGGTAAAGGGCTTACTGAAAGTCAACAGACAAAAGTAGGAGAGTCAGCAGGCAAACCACTAAGGAAGTGCTTTGAAATGGAGTTGCTCATGAAAGAAAGGAGGACCTTCATGAGAGGACGCTCACAGGTGCTGAGGACAGCAGGAATTCTGATTTGCTTCAGTTGAGCGTCCACCTGATAATTTAATCCTGCACCTGCAGGGTAATGTCCTCTCCTGACCTCTTCTTTCTTCCGCTCCCTTCCCATTCCCTTCCCGTTCCCTTCCGTTCCCTTCCCTTCCGTTCCCTTCCCTTCCCTTCCCTTCCCTTCCCTTCCCTTCCCTTCCCTTCCCTTCTTCCCTCCCTCAGTTCCTTCCTTCCTAACTTCCTTATTCCTTTCCTCCCTTCCTCTCTCCTTTTTTCTCCTTTTTTCCACGTTTCTATTTCAGAGAAACATGGTTTCTAACAATAAAATCTCACAAGACTCCCTGAGCTCCACCTGATATTTGACTGTGGGTCTCTGAATCTGTTCCCTCCTGCTCCTGGATGAAACCTCCCAGGAGACAGTTATGCTAGGTGCCTGTCTGCAAGCATAGCAGAGTAGCATTAATAGTGTCAAGGGTTGGCTTTTTCCCATGGGATGGGTCTCAAGTTAGGTCAGCCTCTGCTTCATCTTTGTTTCTCCATATATACCAATCAGGAACAATTTTGGGTTGAATGATTTGTGTAGGGTGTGATGTCCTTCTCTTTCCGCTTGGAAGTCCTGCCTGGCTGGCTACAGGAGGTGGCCACTTCGGTATCTCTATCCCTGGCTCTTAGGAATCTCAGCAAACGTTACCCCCCTCCCCCATAGACTCCCTATAGCCTCCCTGATCCCAAGTCTCCAGCTAGTTCAAGTGATGAACCCCTACTGATTTCCATTCTTATTCCCATCCCCCTCAGGCCTCCTCCCCCTACACTTGAACAACGTTCCCATACCCTTCTTCCTTTTTTGCAATTTTGTGGGATAGTTTATGTATTTACATTTTAACTGTTATCCCCTTTCCCAGTTCCCCCCTCTCCCATCCTGCCTTCCCCTGCCTCAATGAGTATGCTCCCCCTCCCACCCAACCATCCTGGCATTCCCCTACATTGGGAAAACAAGCCTTCCCAGGACCAAGGGCTTCTCCTTCTATTGATGTGATATAATGCCATCCTCTGCTACATAGGGAGCCATGGCTCTCTCCATGTGTACTCTCTGATGGGTGGTTTAGTTCCTGGGAGCTCTTTGGTTGGTGGTTTAGTCCCTGGGAGGTCTGGGGAGAAGGCAGGGGGTCTGGTTGGTTGATATTGTCGGTCTTCTATGGAGTTATAAACCCCTTCAGATCCTTCAGTCCTCTCTCTAAGTCCTCCATTGGGGTCCCTGTGCTCACTCAAATGGTTAGCTGCAAGCATCCTCATCTGTATCAGTAAGGCTCTCGCACAGCCTCTCAGGAGACATCTGTATCAGGCTCCTGTCAGCAAGCACTTCTTGGCATCCTTGATAGTGACTGGGGTTGGTGGCTGCATATGAGATGGATCCCCAGGTAGGGCAGTCTCGGGATGGCTCTTCCTTCAGTCTTTGATCCACTCTTTGTCCCTGTATCTCCTCCCATGAGCATTTTGTTCCCCCTTCTAAGAAGGACCGAAGCATCCACATTTTGGTTTTCCTTCTTCTTGAGCTTCATGTGGTCTGTGAATGGTATCCTGGGTATTCTGAGATTTTGGGCTAATATCCGCTTAGCAGAGTGCATACCATGTGTGTTCTTTTGTGACTGGGTTATGTGACTCAAGATGATATTTCTAGTTCCATCCATTTACCTAAGAATTTCATGTAGTCGTTGTTTTTACTAACTGAGTAGTACTCCATTGTGTAGATGTACCACATTTTCTGTATCTATTCCTCTGTTCAAGGACATTTAGGTTCTTTCCAGTTTCTGGCTATTATAAATAAGGCTGTTATGAAAATTGTGGCGCATGTGTTCTTCTTATATGTTGGAGTATCTTTTGGATATATGTCCAGGAGAGGTATAGCTGGGTCCTTCGGTAGCACTATGTCCAATTTTCTGAGGAACCGTTCAGACTGACGTCCAGAGTGATTGTACCAGCTTGCAATTCCATCAATAATGGAGGAATATTCCTCTTTCTCCACATCTTCAGCAGCATCTGCTGTCACCTGAGTTTTTATCTTAGCCATTCTGACTGGTGTGAGGTAGAATCTCAGGGTTGTTTTGATTAGCATTTCCCTGATGACTAAGCATGTTGAAGATTTCTTTAGGTGTTTCTCAGCCATTCGGTATTCCTCAGCTGAGAATTCTTTGTTTAACTCTGTACCCCATTTTTAATAGGGCTATTTGATTCTCTGGAGTGTAACTTCTTGAGTTCTTTCTATATATTATATATTAGCCCTCTATCAGATGTAGGATTGGTAAATATCTTTGCCTAATCTGTTGGTTTCAACTTTGTCTTATTGACAATGTCCTTTGCCTTACAGAATCTTTTCAATTTTATGAGGTCCCATTTGTCAATTATTGATCTTAGCGCATAAGCCATTGGTGTTCTGTTCATAAAAATTTCACCTGTGCCCATGTGTGATGGATTATATCTGGGGTTTTATGTGGCTTGAGTAAGTTCCTCAAGGATTCCTGTGCTGGAAACTTGGTCTCCAGTGTGTAGACATTAGGTGGTAGAACCTGGAAGAGATGTGGTTTAGTGAGAGGGAATTGGGTCAATGAAGCATGACCCATGGGAGAAATTTCTTAGAAGATCCTGGTTAGTTAGGAAGGAAAATTGTTATAAGTGAGCAAGTTTGGCTCCCACATCTCTTATCCTGTGATCATCTCTCTTTTGTACATATTTTCGAATGATGCTATTTATGATAGCCTGATGTAATCAGGGAGGTTTTGCAAAAGGCACCGAGGTGTTGTTTGGATTTTGTTCTCCAAATCGGTGGAAAATAGGAATATACAAGGATTAGATTGTAAAGCAATTTCAGTGTCCTTCTCCAGCTTCATTGCTAAGAATGCAGGACAGAATCAGCAAGTACTTAAAACTGTCTAAAAAGAATAAAAATACTCTATAAGAAGCCTTTGGGAATAAAATAGAAGTAAGAATTCCCGCAGATCCCATTTGTTTGCAAGATTATTTTGTAATAGGGAGGGTGAGGCGACGATTTGAATTGCTGGACAGAGGCAGCAAAGACCAAGATCCCTTTACCATTGTCATCAAAACTGCAGGGGTAACACTCGACCCGTTATTAGCGATTCTGCCACGGCTGAGGATTAAATATCAAGAGAGATGAGAGCAGCGGTCGCTGTTTTCAAGAGTCACATAAATCAATTGGCATTTTGTAAGTGAGTGTGTTAAACCCAGCAGGGCAGCAGTACTGTGGAGGCTCAGCTAGGCAGAGGCCTGTAGCTGTCTATGAAGGCCTTTGAAATGTAATTAAAAGCAAAGCAAAACATGGCCACCCTCTCTGGCCCCTCCATTCTTCCTTTGCATGTCCAGTTGCTGAAATAGTTCACCCCTAAATCTCAGTTTCTTTTCTGGGAGAGGCTCATCGCTGAATCGGGTGTTCCATTCAATTCAGAGAACTATTCTTGCTTGACATCAATACATAGTCAATGGAAAGGGGGAGTGGAGGTGGGGAGTAGCGCATCAAGGAACATGTTTAAGTATGGACTAGCGTGATGCCTGTGTGGTGTTTCCATCTAAGGTAAATTGGACAGCCTTTGATAAGACTCAGGGGTCACTATACCAATAATGAGGGGTCTGGTAACTGGTGTCTTCATTTTATACCAAAGTGTATAAGCTGAAAATTGAACAATCTAGCAACATTCATTTTGGGTTCTAGGCATCTGCTTACTGGCACCCTTCCGTATGGGATTTTTAACTTTTCTGTGAAGCAGATAGATCGTAGTCGTTGAAGGGCCTCACTGTGACCCATGAGCACATAGCTAGGCCAAGTGGGAGCAAAGAGGAGAGAGCTCCTGCCTGCTCTTAAAAGCAGTTGATTGCCCAGGCTGGGCCAAGGCACTAAGGCAGGCTGTGAGGCCATTGGGCCGAAGCCTAATAGGAAAACAGCAGCGATTTGTCTCCACTGCTATTTATGTTTCAAGTGCTGGACAGGTTGTCAGTGCAAGTGAGGGTCGCTAAATTTACTGCCTTTCAGATTACAGCTACAGTCTCTGACTTGACAAGTCACTTCATTTAAAAAGCATAGCATGGGGGATATTTCTTCTCCTGCTTTTTAAATAAAAACAAAGGAAGGAGAGAGAAAAAAAAAAAGGCCACCAGAGGTTTCGATGGTTGAAATGAAGAAAGTGCATAAGACATTCTCAACCTGACACATGGATATTGGAAGAAGGTGGCTGCCCTTTCAAGCTTCTCTCTAATTAAATTGGAAGGGAGGAAGGAGCCAAAGTTGTCAGTCCCACTCATCTGTGGACTGGGTGATGTTTTACTGAGGGCAGGGATAGCATGAGAGTCTGCTGGATTTCATTCTTGAAGGCCATTATAAGCAATGGGCTACAAACCAGAAATAAATGATACCTACTGTTTTGATCCTGTAGTCTACCTTTAATTTGTTTTCTGAGGCCTTTAAATTCTGTGGAAAATAACTATAAGCAGAAAGAAGCAGTTAGCTATCTGCTGTCTGTGAATGAAGGGGGTTAGAGATGGGTTTCCTTGGAATGTCGAATAAGGTTAACAATTCAAAATAGAAATCTTGAGAGTAAAAGGACCTAAATAGTTAAGCATGGATTTGAAAGTTGTGGGTGGAATATTGGCACAGATTACTAGTGTGTGTAGTTATCAATAAATGTCTCTTATTACCATGCACCTGCCAAGAAGTAAATCAGGAAGTAGAGAGAAAGAGGAAGAGGCCATCTCTGGCTCTCATGGAACCTGCATTTTCAAATGGGGAGATGGAATCAAAAGATTCAGGGAGGCCCCGGTCTTCTTTCACATAGGAATAAAGGGAATGACTGATGTGGTGACTCATATCTATAATCCCAGCACCTGCATGGCTGAGGCAGGAGGACTGTCCCAGGTTTGAGACCAACTATGCATAATGACCAGGACAGTTCGGGTTAAAGAGTGAGACCCCAAGTAAGTCATGAAATAAAAAGCCATAAGAAGCAATTTATTATTTGACCACATACAATGTGGTGTCCATAGTAGAAACCTTTATCAATCAATATACAAATGACAGGCTCAAGAACAAATTTGTGGTATATGCGACCTAACAGGATCACATTAATATAGAGCTGACGTTTCAACACTAGAAGGGTAGCCTGACACTTTCAGGAAGGGTTTGGTCATATCTATTCCAGCTGTGCATTAGCATCTATGAACCAGTGAGTCCACAGCTGTGCAGTGATGCTCAGAGAAGCAGAATCACCTACTGTCTTAGGAGAGCACATAATGCTTTATATCCACAGAATGCGGCAACATCCAGCACAAATGACAGCTGCAAAAGCAGCAGGAATCATTTACCAAATATGTTGTGCTAAAGAAATAAAATAGGATGCAATCTTAAAGCCATCACATGAGCCCACACACGGGAAAATTCATCTCTGTTTCTTCTAGGCATGATGTTGGCAAAGTCATAAAGCAAATCAAAGATCATCACAAGGAATATATCTTCGTCATGCTTTGGGTTTACTTAGCACTTACCATGTGTTATTGTTTATAAAGGTTAGTTTATGTACAGTTTAATTCATGTAATATGGAATGCTATGCTACCTAGTTATGAGAATTTTATGTTGATTATGGAATATTGCATATAATATATTATTTATATTTATAAATATATGTGTACACAGAAGTAAATGTATTCATATGCATAATTTTTGACCTACCCGTTTCTATGTGAAAAGTGTCTAAGTAATGTTGTTAGCAGTCTTACTTCCAGACCATGTGACTGTTAGAAATGGAAGTTTGTGAGGGAAACTTTCTTATACTTAGCTTATGTCCCCCCTCCTTTTTATGCTACCCTATACTGGTCACATTTCTGACATGCATCCTGTATTCTTCTTACAGCAAAGCATTTTAAAAGCTGGAAGTGGATTTAAAAATTTCAGTACGGGGAAAGCCTTACACTTGTGGCTTTATCCCAAAAGAAATTTTCTAAAAACAAACAAAATCACTCAAACCAATGCCTCCCAAACCCCCAAGCAAAACAAAATAAATTCTGAGTTGTTTTTATTTCTAGAATAAATTGGCAAATAAGACAAGCCATCCCAAGGAGAGGACAGGAAGAGGTTTCAGTATGTGCCCTGAACAGTCTCACTGTCTCTCCCTAACCTACCTCATTCACTGTCCAGTCACAGAAGGCACCACAGCTGCCATCTTCATCCATGCAGCTCCAAGTAGAGAGAGCTCGGCTAGTCGTTAGAAGCTCTCTGACTGAGAGGGGTCTCGATATTGAAGGTGACAGTGCTTCTTTGCACACTCAGATGAATTTCCCTACCTACTCCTCCACCTATGGCATCATTTTACAAGGTTCTTGTTACCGATGGATGCATTTTGATTGTTTGCTCAGCAAGGACTAAACCCACCCACCGTCTTTTGTTAGCATCACTATTACTTTCCTTCTGATGCGTGCTCGTAGACTCCACTTACTTTATTTTGATGAGTGATGGTTAGTAGCTGAATAGCCTTAGGCAAAAATCTTCGAGCCTGTTACTTAGGATGCTCCTTTCAATCTGAATATTTGGAGATAGATATGACTTGTGTTTCCTTAATGATCCAAATGATGAGTCTCACAGGAAATGCACGTGTGAACAGGATGTAGATATAATTCCCTGTTGTCCCAGAAAAACTCCGTGTATGTCCTGACTCATTAGGAACTTCTGAACTCCCCTATTAGCTTTACACCTCCTCCTTCCACATGTACTGTCAATAGGCACGGATTACAAAATTGTTTCTTCACACATGTACAATAAATAGAGTTTATATGGAGACATTTCTCAGATGGCAAGAACAGTTGATTGCTAATGCCTATCATAAGAAAATATTGGGCCCACAGTTACTTCTTAATTATATAGCATTACAACCAAGCATTGAAATGCACTCAAACATTTATTTGTATCAGAGAAAAAGGCTGTTGTGTTACATCTCAACCCTGCTCTAAAGCCAATTTTTCTCAATCTGAATAGCTGACGAGTCTGCTTGGAAGTTTGCATCCTCGCCTTGAATCCTATTCCTATCATGATGGAACCCCACTGCAGCCACACAGAGTAAATGTCAAGATATTCAATTGATAATGGATTTTAATCTAGAGATGGTCAGATGCTTGTTTGAGATAGTCAATAATTGCAAAGGATATCTCTTCAGATACCACTGTCCATTTGTGTAAGAGTCTCTGGATTCTATCCAAAGATCATGTATTTAGAATGCAAGCCATTTGGACTCTAATTACTTCAGCACTTTCTAGAAATGACCTCACTGGAGTGAGACCACAGTTTCTCTAGAAGATGGTGAAAAGACATTACCCATTTGACACATTTCTCTGTGAATTTCACAAACTTCAGTCCAATATCTTTTCTCGTGCCTTACTCAGTAGCTTATATCAAGAATCTGTGCATCAGATGGTTCTAGAAAAAAGGAAATAGCTCTTCAACTATGACTAATATTTTAAGTTAAAATAGCTATTTTAATGTTTTCCCTTTTGCCCTTACTTTAGAGAAATTACATGAGTATATTGTCCAGATTACAAGCATGCTGTCCATGTAGCTCAGGTCCCTGTCAGCATGTATTCCAGTGCAACCCACAGTGGTCCATGAACCACCTACATAGGAATTCATTGGTAGTTGCTTTTATATGGAGATCACTGGGACCCTCACAAATATGCTCAGGCTCTCTGGGAGTGGGCCCAGAATCCATGGAACTAGAACCATCTAGGTGAGGCTCAGGTATCATCTGTTTGATCTTAGTGTCCTACATCCTGACTAACATCTGGGCTTTATTCCCCTCAGTCAGACTGGCCTGGGGATCAGGAACCCGTGTGTTTTTTAGGACACAGAATTTGAAGGAAAAATTATAAGAGAAATTTACATTTTTATTACATTCTGTCCCCTTTCCTGAACTAACAATTCAGTCTCCATTTGTTGTGTACTACTTTGTATCTCCCAGCCCACTGACATGTTAGTTAATTTATCTATAAACTTATTTTTGTTCTTTCTTGACTAATGAAGAAAGAAGGGACTTTCTGGATGACACAGAGATGGAAAGGAATCTTTTAATCCAGTACACAATGTTGTCAACATCTTAGCTCTAATTTTGTAATCGATCTCCATCTTGCTTCCCTGCTTCAGATATTAGGCTCTTGAGAAAAACCAGTGCCATGTTCTGTCCTGCCTGAAACTCAAAACACAACTGGGTCTCCTTTCCCAACAGCTGTCTGCTCTTTCCTTTTTTTTTTCCATCCCATGGTTTTCTTTGTCTTTTCTGGTATGACCAGGAGATTTAATGTGTCATGGAACTCGTGGAGAGTGTGCTATGTATATTTAAAATAGAACCAGAAGACATACACCTGCTTTTTGTGTTCCATTCTACATCATAAGTTTCTTTTTGGAATTACTTATGATGAGTAGATGAGCCGTTAGCAACCTTAGAAAATGACATAGGTGCCTGTTGAACTTCTCACACCTTGGAAGGTCTTCTAAGGGCAAATTGATTTATAAACATATGAGAGTTCTAGTGTTTCTTTAGATCATGTTATATAGAATTCCAAACTAACCCATGTGCACCCTTATACTCTGGATCTAAATGCTACTGAAGTTACTTGTTGCCAGCCCAGGGAACAGGATGCAAAGTAGAAGCTGTCAGTGTGGAGAGACTTGAGAGATTGCCAGACTGGATAAATTGCCTCACAGATATCAATCTTTAAAGCGTAATTATTTCCCCATTAAGACTCCTTTTGCAATGCAAATATTAATGCAAGTGGTTATACCTTTTATCAGCAATGTCTTAATTCTCAATTAACAGCTAAGGGATTTCTTGGCCTGGAGGCAATCAGGGTGAGTACTTGGTGAAATGGGTTCTGAGGAAGTGGGACGAGTACAATGGAAAAAGAGACTCTGCTGGTGGGAAGGGAAGGTCACAGACTCAGACATCACATTTTAACAGCTATGACTTAACTTATGTAAATATTTGGGGTAAGTAGGCAGTAAGTAATCTGAGAAAATCACTCTCACTAATGAGTTATAGTGTGAAATTATATACAGGTATAGATAAAGGTCCATTACACATAAAATACAGATATATATTCCATACCACATTTAAACCTTGGATTCAGTATAAGGCACAGTAAAAATTTTTGGGTTCATTTAAGGTAATGCTGAGTGGATTTAAACTTGCTGGTACATACTTGGATAAGGACAATAATGACCCAGTTTCTCAGACAATAACTAGGGAACTTCCAAGCAGGAGGTCTTAGAATACATTGAATAAATTGCA
Organism: Rattus rattus; assembly: GCF_011064425.1. Taxonomy (NCBI): domain Eukaryota; kingdom Metazoa; phylum Chordata; class Mammalia; order Rodentia; family Muridae; genus Rattus; species Rattus rattus. The sequence continues at coordinate 27,043,769 of NC_046157.1, read as the reverse complement.
AGACTTTCAAATCTTCTCATTCTTTGCTTACTTTTGTAGTGATTTAAAATAATGTTGGTTTACAGAAGGCTGAACCTAATTATATTAATAGCTCAACATGATATGCTTAGGTGATTTCAGGTTCTGGACAAAGGTTTACATTCTCAGGGTGAATGAAATTAAGCACCCGGATCAACCCTTTTTTAGTAGAGGAAGTAACCAGAAGGGAAACTTAGCCTCTCCTCTCAGGCGACAATGTCTGATCTGGTGTGTGGATAGGCAAAAGTGACCACAGGAAGGATGTGAAGACAGGACAGCAAGAGAAAAAGGTACTGAAACAAACAAGGTCCTAGAGAGGAGCATGGGAAAGGGCCTGGGAGGGCACAGGGGAATCAGTGAGATCACGTGACAGGGGAGGCTGACATCAGGAAGGAATTAAGATGACTTAGAGTCACATGTCTCTCCAGAAAAGTAGGTCAACCAAGTTCACAGACTGAGAAGTTTGCTCAGGTTGGCCAATCCCAATCCAAATTTCACCCACAGAAATACTTCATTTGGACATGGCAGATACACACTATCAAGTGGTCATCTGATACTACAGAAGAGAATAAGTGTCAGCTGAGTAAGTGATTCTATTTATTGGATACAATATATACTTCAGTTTCATAGAGGCTTAGACAATACAATAGACTTCAGTTCCTTTTTAAAGAATTGGAGACTCTAGAAATGTTTGAGGAATTTAAAAACTAGTATTAATAATCCTAATAAACAATTCCAGATAGCCAAAGGACTTTAGGTTTATGTTCGAACAACTAATAAAGATCATGAATATGCCTCCTTCTCATGCTCAACCCCTATCTGATTGCTGTGTCTACCTGAAGAAAATGTTTGTGTGATTAAAGACAAAGATACTTGCCTTTGCTATGAAGATTGGGATTTTGGCTATGCATTAACTATATGAGTGTAAAATGTGCTCAGGCAAAGTTGACAAAAAGTATACAACTGAGTTTAAGTTGGAGGGTCATGCAATTATCTAATATTCTAACAGAATCAGTTCTCCCCTCTGGAGATGATGATAAGAAATTTGAGCCAAATTTAAAATAAGATTGGACAGTCAGCTACATGGTCCAATAGGTAGAGCTGCTCATGTTAAGCCTGAGGACCTGAGAGTTCGATCCCCAGTAATGACAAATGACATGGCATACAGACACACACACACACACACACACACACACACACACACAAATAACTAAATAAAGGCAAGAAATAAATGGAATAAGTAAATAAATAAAATTTGATTGAAAAAACTTTTGAAGTATTTTCAATCGATTGTGTAGATTTCTCTTTCTAATGAATTTATCATTTCATAATTGTATACCTAATGTATGATATACTTTCATTATATACCTTCCCACTATACTCTGTCAATCCTTTCATCTTTCCATTCAACTCTACTTCCCATTAAGTCCCTCTTAAGTCTCTCTTTTCTGAAAAAAAATATTATTATCACTGAACTTCCAAGATAATGATTTTCAGAATAGTTCAAGGGACACACATAATTCAAAATAAAAAAAATTCAGTATGCCATTTTGTGCTTATACTATACTGGATTATTATATTTGATTTAGAAAAAAAGTGTAATGCAATGACCAAAACCTTAAAAGTACTCTATGAAACAATCTTCAGTCAACATTTTACTTAATGACTTTACAACACTGCCAGAGGTCAGGAAAAGAATATCAATATTCCATTTTTCTGTTAATATTCAGTTCTAGGATGAGCAGAATTATTTTTTTTACAGTTTGACAAATATTCAAAGAGTTTTCAGTAGAACAAACCAAAACAATTTCTCTCTAGGCATAAACCTAAATTACATAATTTAGAGTAATAAAAAGAGTATGGCCACCACAGATAACTGCCACCAAGCAAAGTTCAATAGTCATCAGTAAAAAGCCAATGACCATCAGCTCACCAGATATATTTTATAAAGAGATGGACACCTAGACATACATTCAAACACATGCATGCATGTACACACACACACACACACACACACACAGAGAGAGAGAGAGAGAGAGAGAGAGAGAGGAAGCGAGAGAGAGAGAGAGAGATTGAGAAGATGAAAACACAAATCATGAAGGCGTTCTACTCGTAAGTCCCTGCCTCATATTTACTAGATCTTTTAAGTAAAAACAAAAAAAGCATAATAAAGAATTTAATACTTAATTTGGAGCCCAGAAAGACATATATCCTTTCTAATGTAGGTGGATCCTATCTTCTCATTTTTAGATTTGTGTGCTTAATTTGGAGCGTATGCAGAGGCCATGGAGATACAAAGAGACCAGGAATACTCTAGGTGGAAAGATTTAAAGTTACTGGTGTTCTGGCATTTGAGGGCATGGCAAAAATGTTGGAGGGAGAGCTAACCAAAAATAAGGAAGTATGAAAAAACCATATGTAAACTTATTGTTATGTAAGCTAATTAAATTAAATTTTGAATACACTCTGAAATAAAGTGTACTATATTGGCGGCTAATGCTGTTCCACAAGCTATATATTATTAAAAAAAATTCTCAGCGTGAGTGAGTGATTATACTTAGAAACTTTTTGCCAGGGTAGGACAAAAGAGCCACTCTCTAAACAATATAGGCTATTCATTGCTCTCTGTGATCCATCAGAACTAAATGGACATCCTATTTAACTAAAGAGCCATGTGTTTTGGTTTCAGAGCATAGAGAAATGAAGCTAAAACTGAGTTGAAAGCTTGCTTCTGATTGACTAGTTTTCATTCTGCCCAAAGGTGCTATGTAAGCTGCTGAGGGAAAAAAAGTCATCAATGATTTCACTCAGAGGTGGGCCCTGTGTGCTAAGTACCTACCTGGCAAATAAGATGTGTTCACTAGTACAATAGTGGCATGACTATTAAGGGGTTAACCAATCACCTTCTGACTGGATCTGAGGCCTACTTCACAGCAGGGTCTCTTGTATGGTTCTAGAAAGTGGGTTAAAAGTCTAGGTAAGCTATAGAGCCTAGGAAAGAATCTTCAATTGTTCTGCCAAATAGACATGTCAAACTGTCTTTAAATATTTAGATGTATATTCAGAAGTTAATGCTTCTCTGTGCCTTGGTTAGAAAAAGTTCGTTTTGCAGTGGATCTCAGCTAATGCAGAGATTCACAATTAGTCAACAGACTGAGACTAAGTGATAGTCAAGTGCTTAGCACCAAATCAGAATCTACCTCACACCCTCTAAAGCTCAGGGAATATATCAGAAGAAGATGCAGAAAGAACATAAGAGCCAAAGGATGTGGAGAAGTGCTGTAAAATTCTTTCTTCTAGATATAACACAGTTGTTGCCCTCCCAAAGTCACACCACCTGTGGTTTCCTGCACAAGATCTGCAGAAGATTGGGCCAGTAAACATACTATCATGGATGGAGGAGAGATTTATAAGGACCCACTTATCCACAGGTGGAGGCTATTGACAGTTATTGGTTATTGGGAGATAGAAGATTATTCTCTACAGTTTCCCTGGCTTCAATGAATAACCTCCCCATCCTTCATGCTCATGTGAGCAATCTTGATTAAACTCAGCAGATAATATGAAAAAAAGTACATGAAAGTAGAAGAAGGATTTGCTGGGAAGAAGAAAAATTTAGTGGGAGTTGAAAAAGGATGAGGAAGGAAAATGGAATAGAAATAAGATAAAAACACATTTATAAATACATGGAATTATCAAAGAATATATCAGAAATAATTTAATTTGTTTTCATACTTTTGTCTTATATGTGGTTCCTAAAGTTTGTATAGATACATAAAATCATTATATGTAATTAGAGTAGAAGTAAAACTACCTAGGAAACTAATCAAAGGCAGAAGAATGTGAAGGGGAGGGTTGAAAATCATGGAGGACAACGTGCTGAAGGTACAATCTACTCTAATGTGAAAATATCTGTATGCAAAAAAATATCATGTATACTCAACACATACAATTAAAATCTTTAAAAATCACATAAAAAGAAATTGAATTTGGTAGCAATGTCATGTCTGGTGTTAACAAGATACAATGACATAAATAATACAATTCTCAAAAGGAAAGAGGAAGCAACTACTTGGAAACCATTACAATGATAAAAATTTAGTAATGACTTTAATTTTTTCTACTTTTAAATTAAAATGTATTTATTTTAAAGTCTGTGGGTGGCTTGCCTGCAAGCAAATCTATCTATCACAGTGGTCATGGAGGCCAGAAGCAGGCATCAGATCCCCCTGAATTGGGGTTACTGATTCCTGAATGGAGTGAGCTAACATTAAGGTGCTAAGAATCAAATTCTGGAATCCTCTGGAAGAATAACCAGTGTTCTTAACCACTGACCCATCTTTTCAGATCTCTCTTGGTCAACAGTCATTATTCTTAGGTACTCAAGTTCCCTATATTGAATACAATGAACAGAACCCCGACTGTCTCTCACCTAGCCCTCCTTGAAGTGCTAGAGATAGAAATGAGCACCCAGCACATTATTGGCAAATTCTCTACCATTGAACTCTATCTCCAGTCACAGATATCTATTATGAATAAAATCTTAAGATTACTGGCTAAACATATTTAAAAGGGCATATTTACCTACCTACCTACCTATCTACCTACCTATACACACACACACACACACACACACACGCACGCACGCACGCACGCACGCACGCACGCGCACACACACACACACAAACACACACACAAATACACACACACACACAAACGCACACACACACACATTTCTTGAAATTACTATTTATTTTTTTTCCAGATTTAACTTTGAACTTGAATTTAGCAGCAGAGGAGGGGTGGGCAATCTGTTCTATTGGCAAACTTGATATTTTGCCTGATTGTACAGAGTTCTTAGCTAATAATGGGCTTCACTCTTATAAATGGCTAGAAATTACAAGATGGCTATTCTATGAAAAGAAATAAAATTCAGATTTCAGTGTTGTTAAATAACATTTAATAAGGACACCTGCTTGACATTTACTTCTCTGTTTTCTGTCTCAGGAAGAGCCTAGCTGCAAGAGAGTCTATCAACTATGAAGCGGAGAATGTTTGTTTCTACATGTGTTCTATAGAAAATATTTGCTTATCTCTTATGTAAAGAGAAACACAGGAACACACATCTAATGAACTGTAACTTCGGTTGGGCTGTTGTATTTCCCAGTTATAAAACTCAGGAGTGTTGTGTGTTGCTTTTTGCTGCCTTGCCTTAGCTCTGAGAATCAGCTGTGCTACCAACCCCTTAAATCCATGGACAAATAACACACACAACACACACACACTCTCACACACACACACACACACACACATACACATGCATGCACGCACTCACACATGCACACGCACACGCACACACAGGTTTTTTTTTCAAATTGCCTTTTTGGCATAATCGTTGGGTGCTACTATCTTCAGCCTGGAAAAGTATGCCCTTATTAGTATTTTTATCTCTGCACCTCCCACTTTCCCTAAACTTTAGTGGCTTAGTCACATGTAGCCCCTGATAAACAGCTCTGACCACCTGCCTATAGAAGCAGCCTAAGTGACCACTACATTTGGAGCCCTCACATTGCTGTTTGGTTCTATCTCCAAAGCATGACAAACTCTCCTCTCCTCCCTGTGTCTTTCTGCTTGCCTCCATGGACAAAGAAGTCCCGCCTATCCCTTCCACCCAGAAATTGGCCAATGGCTTTCTTTACTGACAGATCAAGAACCAATTGGAGAACAGGACCTTAGCATCTGAACCGCAGCTACACACGAGGTTAGTAAATAACATAAAAAGGAACACATCAAAAGTAAGGTTTTCTTAGCTCATCTTGCTACAATTTAAAAATAATTGTGACCTCAACAGTTCTCTGTCCATATCTACTTTCAAATCAAGCTAGTTTTCTAAAGCTGTGGGACTCCAGCAAGGTAGCCCAGCTGAGGACTTTCATCCACAAATGCTTCTTAAATCTAATGCAGAATCTCTGTGCCTTTGATTGGTGGTGAGTCCTGAGACTCTTACTCTTATGTTACACTCCTGTGAGGATTCTCCCCATCATGATCTCAGAGCTTCACAGGGGCAGCCCATTTCTTTGCTTCCATTGCCCTGTCTTCTAAACTAGCCATGCTTTAAAGAAGGTTTTCAAAGTCCTGGCTGTGGATATGAACTGAACTATTTCATCTTGCATCCCGAGACTTTCTCGGGAAGAGATCGCTGCACTTACCGTGGAATGGAGTTATTCCCAGGAGCAACATAGTCAAAGTTAGAATCAGACTAACAGCTTTACACTTGCTTCTTTCTAAAGCAGCTGAAAAGGCCCCAGGCATTTTCTTTGCCTGCTGGAAAACCGGCGATCACAAGCCTGCAAGATGCGTAGTGCTTTGGGTTCCAACAGCAGAGAAAAGCCATTATGTGAAATCGCACATAAATGGTCAACAAGATGGGCAAGAAACCCATAAGAGTCAGTCACAGAACTTTCAAATTAAGAAACTAGAAATTATATTTCCACTAGTTGAAATGTTTTCCCTGTGAGAACAGTATTAGCCCAATCTACAGTATACTTTTTTCTTATATTTTCTGCCCAGGAGTTCCTCGAATTGATGGACTATAGCAGAATGATGTGGTACTCTTGCTGAGACTGACAGCTTAGACTGGCCACATGGCTTAGACCTGAAACTCCATTTCTGTGCATATAAGTTGCAGCAT